>NC_050183.1:8433390-8510890 GCF_008315115.2 Sander lucioperca
TCTTCCTTTATCTCCTTCTCCTCTTCCTCTACCTGGGCATCCTCCTCTACCTCCTTCTCCTCTTCCTCTACCTGGGCCTCCTCCTCTACCTCCTTCTCCTCTTCCTCTGTCTAGGCCTCTTCCTCTATCTCCTTCTTCTCCTCTTCCTCTACCTCCTTCATCTCCTCTTTGAGCTCCCCCTCTCATGCTCACTCTTCTTCTTCTTTTTCTAGCTCCTTCCATTTTTGTTGAAGACAGGTGAACTCACCTGCTGCCTTTTATAGCACACCTGAGTGCTGCGTTTTCAAATTAGCACGTGTGCTTCCACATCTGGTGGATGTGATTATCCAATTCGTTCATTAGTGTGGTCATTGGCAATCCGGGGCTTTGTAATGACAAGGAAGTAACCTCACAATCCTTATCTGTGTCTAAGGTGTGAAAATGTGTGTAGAGTTTTACAAATCACTGTGTGTAATGTTTTGCAAAAAGGGTGAAGCAGACATTGTGTGTAATGTTATGCAAATCTGTGGAGGTGTTTTGCTCAATGGAGTAGAATTTTGCAAATTGTGTGGAAATTTTTATTTTAGTGTGTAAACAATCGTAAAAAAACTGTAAGAAAATAAAGTGCTGAAGCTTGCAGACACCTTTTTATACATGTCTTATAATGAATACATGGTAATGTCAATATTACATGAATACAACATGTAAAGAGCAAAATGAGCTCTTCATCATAGACTTTTGATAGAATATTATTTTGTCAAATTGTCAATATGATTAAAATTCAGTTTCTTGAGTTTTCTGGCTTGGAATTATGATTATGGACATATTATGGTAAAACACAATTTCATATCATCACAAGTTGTACAAACAACAATATTGACTTATCGCCCTGTGTCCACATTACGTACCTGGTTGGTTTATGACATTTTTACTGCATACCAACATTATCAAGGTGACAAAACCTCCGGCTCTGATTCTCCTTTATCTTTGCTTTTGCTGTAGTTCTTAAAATTCAAAAAGCTATAGATTGCAGCTTTATTTCTAGTTACAATTTTGTTGTTTTGTGTCATGTAGTGGATAGACGATGGCATTTTCAACCTTCAACTTTCAACAAGCGGTGCCCACCAATCACAACAATGTCTACATGATGATATAGTAAGGTACTTTTATTAAATACACTCAATAAATGTCATATTAGCATACAGTATGGGTTTATTCTAATCTACAAACACTGTGGATTACTTTGTAGATACGTGCTGATGCTGATATCAATGTAGTGTATATAAATAGGGAATAGACAAGTAGATTACCCTCTTACTTTCCTGCTCATAAGGTTGCTGAATTATTTTGAAATATCAGTTGTCTGGCGCAGTATACACTTGTAATATTCACTGTTCACAGGAATGCACATGTATGTACATGTATAATCACATTTCTTGTAAGAAATTATTCTTATTTGACATTTACATCGCATTCTTCACATTTCTGTTGGAAAGAAAAGTAGTCTAATATAAATACACATACAGTAGTAGACACACTTATTGCCTCTCTGCCTGGCTTAAAACACACACACACACACACACACACACACACACACACACACACACACACACAAATGCGCTTTGCAATCTGCTCTACACACGCACATACACACACATACACACAACCCACATAGACATGAGATCTTACACAGAGTGGTAAATGAGAACGCAGTGACACAACAGAGGGATTATATAAGGCATAACGGCGGGCATTGGGGGGGTGTAATTGGAGGTTTGGGGGGCAGGCAGTTAAGAGAGGATGAACCTATTAAAAACTGACTACAACAGACAAAACACATACTGTACTACTGCAATTTCAACTGTGGACACAGTGCTGTTATTACTATGCTGCAGTCTAGAGCACAGTCATAGTGCAGCTGTTACTATAGCCTACTGTAGAGCAGACACCTGTTACTAATGTAAACAAGTCTGAATGATGCACACAATACAATATCCCAGTGTAACCTATTATACTTTATTCAGATTTGGGTCTATAGACTATACCTGAATATGCTTTTGAAGGGTAAACCTTTAATATGAATAAGACAAAACAGTAGCAGTCTTACTGTAATCAACACATACACTGTGAGAGTAAATGTAATTTGTCAGTCATGACTTGTAACTGTGTGCACTGAACATTACTGGTAACTGTTACTACACTTACAAATTCACAGACTACAAAGCACAGTTGTTAATACACAACAATCCACACTAGACTCTCATAGAGCGTTGTCACTAGAGTGCTGTTCAGACTGCACAAATAGTACAATAGTCACTTCACTGCTGTCTAGCCTACACCCACAGGACAACTGTTACTACATGTCACTTAGTCTTCGCCTTTCTGCCTCTTTAAATGAAACCCTGACTGGACCAATTAAAGGTATAGTAAGCGATGTTAATCTAATACACTTTTTTTGTCAAATTCAGTGAATATCTCCTCACAGTCACCTTGCTCTCTATTTTCTGTGTGCGCTGAAAATAAATCTGGTGTTCCTACACAGCCCTGGCTGTGTAAATGGAAAACAAACAAAAAGGTGCGCACAAGCCAAACAACACTATTCCAGCCAATCAGCACCAGGTGGCGCGTGCAAAAAAGTGATGGGGGCGGGGGGAGGCAGCACCGGCCAGGAGTTATCAACAAGAAGAGTTGACAGTGAAACAGCAAAAGAGGAAAAGGACTATAGAGTACAAATTAAAGAAGTTGTATGACCGGGAAAGGTATTTGTATTTGTTTGGCAGTTGAGTTCAAATATCAACAATATTCACGCAGCATCGCTTAATGCACCTTTAATGTGGATTTGAATTGGTTGGACTGTTAAAAGAGCAAATTCCTAGCTGGAGCAACTTTTCTGTTACTGTAACTGAGTGATGTTGTAACTGACGTAATAGCTTGTGGCTCTTTCTCGCGCCAGATTACACATTCAGCTCTCAAGTCTCGAGATTGTAACGCTGCTTGCTGTCTGAAAATCACTGTTTTCTGTAGACTGAATGACTCAGGTTTAAGTCCTGGCAAATGAAAAACCTTCTGAACTGTTATAAGCTTTCCTGAAGGTGACACCGTTCTCTATCTGACCTCACAGCAAGGAAGTGAGCAAAGAGGAAATTATGCTGCAGCAACCAATAAACTATCACGATTTAATATTTTTTTATCAACAATAGTGCTAGCCTTTGTACTTGGAGGATGACTTGCAACGTTTTGCTTTCACTTATATATTTCCCAAAACGTGGAAAGGTTATACATTCTGTGTTCATGTCTTGGGAAAAGTAGTTAAGTATTGTCAAACAAAATGCACTTAAAATATCAGAAGTAAAAGCTCTCATAAAGCAGAGTGACCCCTATGGCAGTTATATTGTCATATTTTTTTATTTTTGCATTAATGTATAAGAAGCATTTTATTGGTGGAGGACACGCAAAGTTTAACTTCTTTATAAACTGCTGTATTGTATTTTATAACCTTATATATTTTAATCTGTGAAGTAACACGTGATTATAGCTGTCAAATAAATGTAGTAGAATAAATGTAACATTTTCATCTGAAATCTGGTAAAGTGAAGTACCAGAAGTATCACAACCAGGGACGGATTATCATGACCACGGGCCCTGGACACAAAATGGGAATGGGCCCCCCTCCATCCCCTACCCGCACATACGACGCACGCGCAAGTAGTAGCCTACACTTCCCCTATTACAAAGAGTCCACAGTGCTTTACAGCGCATCACAGGGAAACACAATCTAATAGGGTACAGATATGTATACAAACCAATACATAAAACGTGGTGATTATCATTTTGTAAAAGTGTGAAAACCAATATCCTACCTACAATTTTTTAAGGTTGATAATAAATATAAAGCATGCATCTCATGGTGCCACTTGTCCATTAGGCAATCGGCTGCACAACATGTCATTATTAAACGAGCGAACTCGACCACCTATTCCACAGTCTCTTACTGATGCGGGGTATTTAGCTCCTCTGTTGTGAAATTTATTTTTCTGGTTTTTCCTGTTGACAAGCATCGGCTCTGATCATACCGTGAATTAATTCTTGGCATCGCACAATGATAGTAACATTTCAATTCATCGGATCGTTAGGGGCCCCCCTGGAGCGTCAGGGCCCTGGGCATGCCCACTTTGCCCATGCCGTAATCCATCTATGATCACAACATTAGAACCTGAGTAAATGCACTTAGTTATATTCCACTGCTGCCTGCCGGACATACTGTGTAAATATCTGTGTGTAATATCTCTTGCTGTTTGCCTTGGATTTTCCTGAACCTGAGAGATACAGTACATAGCTGAAGAAAATGGCTGTACAATGAATTGACATTGAGTCATGAATTACATAAGCCGACAAAAGTGAACTGAACATATTTCCATTCAGTCCTCTCACTCACAAAAATGGTCAGTGGCAGCATCAAGGCTCTTTTTACCATTTACTGCCGCTAACCCAAACCTACTTGTTTTCCCTTTGGCTTTACAGAGCAGCATTTCCATCGTACCTTTATTGCATTCCTTTCCGTAATGTCGTGCTGGTTATATACAGTAAGCCGCTTCATTTTTGTCCAGAGTGGAGAGCTCTTGCTGAGGACGGCTACTGAAGTGAGCTATTTAGTTACTTGCAAGGTTGTATTTAAATAGGTTGTTGCACTCAGCTGTTGGTGTAGTGGGAAAAAAGTGAGATACTAAATGAAAAGAAGATGGTAGAGAAGAGCGAGTGAAAAAGAAACATAGAGTAATGGCAGAGAGGTGGAGAGGCTGTTGGGGGAGATGTGAGGAGAATTAATAAGGAGAGACAGACAGACAGTAATTGAGTTAAAAAAGATGGGGAGGGCTGAGGTGAGGTGTATGGATGGAGAGGTGACAAGAGAAGCTGATGAGAGATGGAGGGAGAAAAGTAGGGAGAACAAAGAGATATGTCATATCTCATGTTGAGAGGGCTGGAACAGAGGGAAACATGGAAACACAAAGAGCTAGCTTAAGTATGTTTGTGTGTGTGCTTTGAAGCATGTATGTGTGTGTTGTCAGGTATGTGCATACTTGTGTGAAGTATGTGTGCATTTTTACACGTGAAAGAGATTCCAAGTAGTGAATACATATTGTGTGGTTGGCAGTCTGTCCATGAGAGAAATCGAAAGAAAGAGTAAAATACACAGCGAAGGTGAGCTCGACAGTGGGAGAGAAATGGGAGAAAATATAGATAGAGCACTGGACAAGGACGGGAGAAACAAATATACAAAGTGAGCGAGCCAAGTAGAAAATGGCACTAGAGAGAGAGAGAGAGAGAGAGAGAGAGAGAGAGAGAGAGAGCAAGAAATAGAGAACATAAACGAGAAAGATGCTTGATTGAAATGACTGAGAGCAGAAAAAATGAGAGAGTAGAAAAGACAGTGTGAAAGGACAAAAATGATACAGCAGATAGATAAAAAACAAGAGGAGATACAAGGGAGAGAGAGTAATGAGCAAAGGCGAGAGGGAAAGAAGGCAGCAAAAAAAATGACAGAAAAGGATAATTGGCAAGAAAGACAGGAAATGTGTTGACAGGAGAGAGTGGGAGAGAATGCACATGAGAAAGAAGGTGACAAAGGAGAGACAGGACAAGACGGTCACAGAGGAGGAACACCACGTGATAGGCAGACAGACAGACAGACAGACAGACAGATAGATAAATTAGACATTTCAATGTCAGAGTGACATTCTTTAGTGATCAATCCTTTCTGAGACATTTTTCAATTTTATATCTGCCATTGCACCTGACAAACGAGCAATAATTCACACAGCCACTCAAGATACTGGGCAGGTAAATGGTAGGGATGCACATATCTGAGTTTTTCTTTCGTGATGTCAATTCTGATACCTGAACTCAGGGTATCTGCCAATGTGGAGTACCGATCCGGTATACGCTTTCTCCTTCCCAAATAAAAAATCTGTACACTTCACTGTGTGGAACTCATTAGAAATATTTGTATGTAATGCAATGGTTACAAAACTGTCCAAAGAATCAAGTTCTTTACCAAAATAAAACTCAAATACCAAAAATTCAACACACTCTCTTTGACCAGAATTGTATACATACTTGCGGGGGAAAAAAGTAACATTGCCACTGAAGCAGCAGAATATGTCAGAGCATGTCATAGCCTCAGGGGGAACCAGCAAACAACACATAAAACTATACTTCTAAACTCTGCCTCCTCTTTTTTTCTTTTATATTTCTCTCACTACATGACATTACATTGTAAAGCAATTTCTCATCATATATATTCTTTAGGGATGTTACAATGCATTGTGAATCAGTTGAAAATTGATTTAAATGTGTAAAGATTACAACCGGTTAAGATAAAAAATTACTCGCGATGCAATTTTTAAACAGCCTAGGGCGTGACGCTAGCTAACATTACACAGCAGGTAACGTTACCTGGCCTAAACGTGGTTAAAATGCTGACAGCTATATATATACACACATACATATATATTATTTAGGGCTGTCAATCAATTAAAAAAATGAATAATTAATTACATACTCTGTGATTAATTAATCGAAATTAATCGCATACATAATTAACGGTGCCTGAACCGATACTTTTTAAGAAATAAAAAAAGAAAAGAAAAAAAAAGGGTACTAACCAACAGTCGGTGACATTAAAGAACGGCTTGTTTATTGCTAAGGCCATATGGTCAAAATTAAATGATTTGATAATAATGTATAACAATAACAATAACTTATTTCACTAGTAAATTGCTGTTGAATGACAAAAACAACCACCAGATGGGAAAAGGACATTTACAATAACTTCAAATGCACCACGAGACTGTAGTTTACCAGTTTCATTTCATTCATCAACGCACTGTGTTATTTCTCCGACGGCAGCTACAGATTGTTACATACCGGTGTTGAATCCTCTACAGTAAAACACAGTCAAACTTTACACCGTTTAGCGTTAGCTGTCAGCATTGTAACCGTGTTTAATCCAGCTACTAGCTAGCGGTAGGCTAACGTTAGCTGCTGTAGAGTATAGTGTTAACTAGCGTCACGTGCAGCGGTGTTTGTGTTGCCTGTATCGTCTTCAGAGCATCAGAGAGAAGAGCAGACATATCAGTGGCACCAGATTTCGGTAGCCAGGGTTGGCAGGAAGAAGATTTTTACAAGTAAATGTTCCAATTAATGATCCAGGCAGCACATTCTCGTCTTCCTCCTTCATTTTACAGTCCAATGGTGGCTAGAAAGGTTCCGGGTCAAACGTCAATATGGAATGGATTAATCTGCGTTATTTTTTTTAACGCGTTATTTTTTCTCAGATTAATTAATCGAAATGAACGCATTATTTTGACAGCCCTGATATTATTATATATATAGATGTGACTTGCGTTGCTTTTGGGTCCGGCTCCATAAGCTTGTGTTGCGTTTCATGTTTTTGTAAAATACCCCTCTGCCATCTAGTTTTTTTTTCTTTTTGTCGTTTAAAGGTGCAATATGTAATACTGACAGCTAGTGTTTAAAATAGTTACTGCAGTACAAATTCAAAATACTGGAGAGAGTCGTCTTCCTTCGCCCCCTCCTCCCCAGACTCGAAGTTCACGTTGGTTGCCAGTCTGAGACCGCAGCATCCACAACAATGTTGCTGGACGCTTGTCTCACATAGCCAGACATTACTTAACAGCACAGCGGAGTAGCTAACGTTAGATGCTGGCTATATTGACAGTCATAAAAGCCCATGCTCATGCGGAGCTCTGTACCCAACTGACAGACACACTTTTTTGGCTTAGAATTACGGTAGGAACTGCTAAAAACACAACAACCTCGCTGTCCTCTCCACCCGACGGACAGACACACTTCCTCGGCTTAGTATTAGTTACGGTATTAGAACGGAAATTTCAAAAGGAGAAAATACTGGCATTAGCATTGTCGTCAGACAAGATAGTATTTCAACTTAGCATGTTTCCTTAATATTTGATGATGCATTGGGGTCATTTTTGGATTTATTACTGTAAATATATTACATATTGGACCTTTAATAGCAAATGACTGGTGAAAAAAGTTGTTGTTATTACATTTTAAATAAATCATTTAAATTTAACCATATGGCCTTAGCAGTAAACAAGCATTTCTTTAATCTTTATTTTTCAAGTATTTTTTTTATTTTGATAAGAGGACACATATGCTGTTTTGCACAGTTTATATAAATAAATTATTATTTTTCAGTCATTATATTCTGTTAAAAAAATCGTGAGAAAATCGTATCGTGAACTTAAAATTGTGACTCGTATTGAATCATGATTTGAGTGTATTGTTACATCCCTAATAATATTTTTAGTATCCTATGTAGTAAATGACCATGTGTATTTTGTGTGTAGTGTTGAATAGTGTAGTCATGTGGTAACCATTTGTTCTCTTTCTTTTAGTCACACTTATTACACATATAGTGTAAGCCTTGTACTATGTGATCTGGCAGTGCTGTACTCAATTATCTTCATGCCAATAAAGCAAATTTGAATTTAGATCGATAGGTACGTGCATGGATAGAGACAGACAAAGATAGCAAGTGAGTAAAATGAGACAGGAAATAGAAAGACTGAACTGAAGAGCGAAATATCACGTGACAGCTAGAAAAAGAAGAAAGGGAATAACTAGAGAGAGAAGAGGGGTGATAGAAAAGAGGGACTGACAGCCTCTAAAAGATAGGGATAGGAGTGAGAGGGTGGGACTAAATGAGTTGAGGAATAAATGGAGAGAGAGAAGAGAGCGATCGAGTGAAAATGAGCAAGAGAATACAGAGTGGAAGAGAGCGAGTAGTGTCTCGCTGTCATCAGTCAGAGCGTTGCTCATCCGGCAGCAGAGGCTGCCTTTGTCACCATGACGGATCCTCGCAGTCTGTATGCCGCTCGCCACCAACACCATTACAGCACTGATGTACACACACACACACACACACACACACACACACACACACACACACACACACACACACACACACAGAAACACACACAGAGGAGAGAGAACAACACATTTAACAAGCACACACACACATGCAGGTATGTTTGGTGTTTTAGTGTCAAATATACAAAGACACACAAAACACACACACAGACATTCAGATAGGAGCATGACATCATTGGCATAGATATGTTGCACTGTTGATCATACTGTATGAACTGGATACGTTATCTAGATTAGGATTGTTTTCATTTTTAATTAGTCTGACGATTGGTTTCTCAATCAATTAATCATTTGGTCTATAAAATGTCATAAAGTAGTAAATAAAGGTCCATCACTATTTCCTAAAGCCCACGTTGATATATTCAAATTAAGAGTTTTGTCCGACGAACAGTTCAGAATCCAAAGATATTTGTTATTAATACCATAGAAGACTAAGAAAATCAGCAAATATTCACATTTGAGAAGCTGGAACCAGTGAATCTTTTGGCATTTTTGCTTAACCCTCCTGTTGTCCTCGGGTGAAATTTGACCCATTTCCAAAAAGTTTCTGTATCAGAAATTTGTCTTTCTTTCATCCAAAATTTCAAAAAAATAAGTAACATGGATGGTTGCCTACAACGCTCTTCACAAGTAAAATAAATGATCAGTCCACTACTTTCATTGAATTCGGGTGTTTTATTCAATTTTATAGCATTTGAAAAAATTTTTTTATAAAAGAACGTTGAAAAAAGTGACAAGAAATGTCAGAAAAAGCTTCAAAAACGTGGGAGAAAAACCCCACAAAAACGTCAAAAGGCACGGAAGGCATCGGAAAACGTGTCAAAAACCTTGAAAAAGTGACAAAAATATCAGGAAAAGCGACAAAATTGTCGAAAAAGACGAAAACGTTCAAGTTTGACCCAGAAAAACTTAAAGTTGCAGTAGACAGGAAGACAACACAAGGGTTAAAGAGTAAAATCAGTGTTTCATTCCGTCCCTGGTTAAAAGTTTCAAGCCTGTTTCACCTCTGACAGGAATGTGCTTTGTTGCACCTTTAACCACACCAAAACAGTGATGCCACAGTGTCCTGGAGTATACCGGTACATCACTGCAGCAAGGTGAAAAGTTAGATTACGTTGCTGGACTTTTGCTTTGCTGTTGTCTTTAGCTGTAGGCCAGGTGGAACCACTTGAACTTTGAACTTGTTGGTTGGCCAATTTTCTTAAAGCACGTGTTCACATTATTTTGTCTCAATACAATTCTGACTGAGTTATTTTCAGGGCCATACGGAATCTGCGGATGCAGAGTTTTATGCAGATTTTCAGCAGATTACATTTTTCTTTTTTTTTTCTTTTTAAATTAAACCCAGAATGTTAACAATGCTCCACCACAAGCAGAAAAAGAATCCACTAAATTCCGTTTGGGCCTGGTTATTGGTTACTGTACTGATAACTTTTGGTCATACTGGCTGTAAATAGATCCCATTCTAGTGCGGTAACTTGAAAAAATATGAACTTATCCTTCAGGAATGTGGCCAATCTGTACAGACTGCATTTACACTTGGGTGAGTGTGATTGCAATGTGAGTCAGACAGATGTGGAGGGACCTGTGCTAATACAGTTGTAGACTCATACTAGACGCACACTTATCAATCACGTACATAGACTGTACACACATTCAGATACAGGCACACAGTTCACAGTGGTCAAGCATACACAGAGTCTTATTATTATGATGGGTACTGTACATACTGTAGGTCTTCATAGGCACACAAACACAGAGGCAGGAACTACAACATGCAGGACTCCCATTTGGCAGCCGTTCATAGACAAAAACCTGCTGAGACAGTGATCGCACATAACTCACTCAGAGACATAAATACCTCATTATCTATACATAGACACACACAAACTTGTTTTTACTATACACACTCACACTCGCGCCCTCTCTCTTTCTTCCATGTTTTCGCTCTCTCTTTTCTTGCTTTCATTAAAACCACACTGACAAACAGCAGCATATGCATCTACACTGAGCAACAGATGCTCAATGGGAGATATTGTGTAAGACTGAATGTTAATGTGCGCTGTGTATAAAATGCTAACGAAGCTCTGTCATCTGTTTGTCTCCACAGTACTACGAAATGTCCTACGGTCTCAACATTGAGATGCACAAACAGGTAAAAAAGAGTATACTGTACTCAGTATTGTTTTTTTCAGTCTCTTTTCATTGCTGGTGTACTTGGCGGTTGTGTGTGTGTGTATCACTTTATGTGTAGAAGTTGCATTTTTTGAGTAGGCGGGAGAAGGTGAATGTGTTATTTCACGCTCACAAACCTGGTATGCCAATGTGTCATTTTGTGTGGGTGGGTTTTTGCTATATTTTCTTGATCCTGTCCTCATTTTTATTTTGTATTTACACTAAGTGTCATATTATTAGAAACACCTTTCAATACAAAATACTGACAGTATACTGTAGCTCAACACACAAAAACAGCTACAAACTGCAAACACTTTAAGTAATCTATTTAGTGCAGGGTGGTTGTCTTGCATTATATGACATAGTACTTGAGTTTCTATTTTTCTTGTTTCTCAGTGTATACTGTATTGGCGGGATAAAGCAGGATCAGTTCCAGCTCCACTCATCTTTGTACTTAGTAAAGAAGTAGGACCAGAAACAGGGCTAAGGAGTTAAAAACATGTTTTGTTAAAGAAGGACTTGCTTTTTTCTCTGTCTTTTATTTGGTAGTCAAATAATGATTCAGCAAGAGAAATACGTGGTTTTAACACTATGGATGGCTGATTGTATTAGTTTTAGTAAGGGGTCACTGCACAACACTGTAGTTTACCTCTTCATGCCTCTGTATGGAATATAAATGCAGGTACTGTTGCATGATACCAGCAGAGTGTGTTTCCTGCATAATTATGATATCCCTATTGACTAAATATTTATGCGTGTGGACACTCTCTTCCTCGGCTGTTATCAAGCAAAACGAGCGATGGCTGCTGATATGCGAATTAAGGAATAATAATACTATCAAGATGCCTGTTACAGATGGTAACCATAGCAATGGCAAATGTATGTTTTACAGCACTGGTGGCGACAGACTTGAAGTTAACTGAAACTAGATGTCAACATGGCTTAGCTATTATCGACAGCATGGGGTAGTGAGGATTGGTGTATGAAATCACCCACAGGTTCTTCTAAAACAATGTAAAAACCAAATACCAGGTAGAAGCTTAAAAGAAGTCAGGTCAGTGATTGTGCATCATTTCCATTTATCCTCAATGAAGACATGTGTCTGAGGAGCAGAGTGTGCTTTCAGGAGTCGGTGACTGCTTGTCAGTCCCCACACTTGCTGCTAATTTGCTGTCTGGGTCACACTGCAGGAAAGGGAGACAGTCAAATTACAGACAGGCAGATACATGTCCAGACAGACAGACAAATAGGCAGAGAGACAGAAAGCAGACATGAGATCTGTTCTGCTGTGATGTACACAATCATTATCCTATTGAATGGCATCTTCCTTTAAGGAGACTGCCTGTGTCTCCCTCTTTCTTAATCGATCTAACTGTCATGCTAACTCTGTCATGGAAGACAAGATGGGATGTATTTTTTTCACATTTTACAATGAGCTCCCAGCATGCCCAGCATAATGTATTTAGAAAGCAGCTCATTGTTGGAAACAATCTCTAAAAACACCCTCTAATGAAAGCCTCTGCTTTCTGCACTTTAACCTCATAATTAATGTGTCATTTTACAATCAAGGTAATTATAGCACAAGGGCATCAAACAGTGGGTTTCTGTCCAAATACTTGCAGTGCAGTGTGCATACTCACTCCAGACTCCAGTTCGGGCTGATGTTACATTTAATCCTGATCCAGCTCGTCAAAAATGCTGTATTACATTCTGTTAAAACACTGGAACCTGTTACCTTAATTCACAGCAACAGAGCAACATGAACAAGTATGTGACAGCAGTTTCCACACAGACACCAAGCCTCTCTTTCCTATTTGGGAAAAAAGTGCCTCCAAAGTGCTGCTATTGGTTGAAAGCTGCATTTGTGCCTCAGTTTTTAATTTATGATGGCGATAAAAGATAGTCTGTTCAAAGGCATTTGCTGTAACAGCTGCAGACTAACACATTGAAATTACACAAAACACTATACAACATTATAGATCACTTTGTTGGAATTCCATTGCTACTGTATAAATCTGCTTGGATCCCAGTTTCATGTCAGCTTTCTAAGATTATAGGAGAAGGATGGGTCGTTGCTGTCATACAAGTATTATCAAACAATTATGATTGTGATATCTGAGGCAGCATCTGCAGGTATAAGTGAGATTATTCAATGTGTACTAGAGAACAGGTAACATCTGCTTGTCTGCTGTACTTTGCATGATTGAAGATGAATACTAACCTTTATATCTGGAAAAGATTATGTATCATAGCTTGTCGCACCTTAATGTAAGGTTATACTTCTTTAAATTAGAACAATATATGCAGATTTCTGTCAGGAACATGTCAGCATTACCCTTAAAGGTTTCCGGTTTGCCTACTGTACATGTTGACTTTTTTTCTGCCTCAAATTGAACTTAAAATGTTGTGATTGAAACTGAAATTGTTTGAAATTGTCCCCTCTGCTCCTCATGATTTATTCTGCATTCTTCCAAAATCCAAATTCAGTCCTGGTCTCATGGACAAAGACAACCACATTTACCATATTGGTCACAATGACCAAAATTCTAATATGCTATTAAAGTACTATCCATACTTAAATTTCGTTGACCTTAACCACCAAGCCTAAATGCAGAGAAAGTTGTACTTTAGTTACAAGAATAGAAAGTATTACCCAACAGTGTAGGCATAGGATGGGTACAGAGAAAGAGAGAGAGAGATGACTGGCAACAAGCCAGGCAGAGTTGGACTGTCAGCTCTTGTCGCCAAAAAGAAAATGGACTGGGGTGCTGGCTGCACCTCTGAGAGATGGACAGAGGAGGAGGAGGAGGAGGAGGAGGAGGAGGAGGGGCATATGCGGGGAAAATGACAGAGGGAGGCCAAGGAGGGGAGAGTGTGGAAAATAGGAAGAGACGAAAGAGAGAGGGGAAGAAGGGGGAGGCAGCAGGGATGATAGAAGGAGACCAAAAAGCTACAGTCAGGCGAATGAGAGTAAAAAAGGAGCCAGAGAACAAGGCTATGCGAAGAGTGAGCAGGGGGAATATGAGAGAGTGAAAAGGTAGAAAAAAAGGTACTGTATATATTTGAGCAACGAGAAGAAAGAACAAGAGAGAAAACAAGAGAACTAGTAAAAAGGTTTAACGGGAGAAGTGGTAGGAGAGCCAGTGAGAGAGAAATATGAGGCAGATAGTACAAGAGAACTTACAATATCACAGATAGAAAAGGAAACAGAGAAGCGGAAATTGACAGAAATAGAATAGAAAGAAGAAGGTAGGAAGAGAGCGTGATAGAATATAAAATGAAGGAACTGCTATAAAAAAGGACATTAAAAAAGACAGTGATAGAGAATAGAGATAGCATGAGGAGTCTGAGCGAAACAGAGAGTGGATGAGGATAAAGCACAAAAGGAGAGGTAGAATAGAGGGTGCTACAAAGGGAGAGAGGATGGAAAAGTGAGTGGGATAGTTTGAAAAAAGTAAGAGTAAGATAATTAAAGAAAATGAGGACTTTGAAGATACTGCAAGAAAAAGAGAGAGCATGGTGGTAGAGAAAGAGGCAGTTGAGAGAGTAAGCGAGATAGAGAAACAGGGAAAAAAAAGTGAGCGATGGCGGGGAGAGCTAATGTTGGAAAAAGTGTGAGAGCAGGGATGAGAGAAAAAGAGGGGATAGAGATTAATTGAACGGATGAAAGAGGAGTGGGTAAACAGGAAGGATGGAGCCTTAGAAGAGACAGATAAAGACCTCAGAGAACAGATGAGGGAGAAAAAAAGAGATGGAAATGAAAATTAGAGCCAAGAAAAGGAAAGCAATGAAGGGAGAAGGAAAGATAGGGGGATGGCAGTCAGAGAAAGAAGGAGATAGAGAGAGACATCAAGGAAGGGAGGGGAGCTTTGAGCCGCAGTGAGAAATAATGAATCATGAATAGATTTAACAGTATCTGCTCTTATTTCCTCTCCTCCTCCTCTTTCTCCCCCCTCCAGCTTCCTCCTAACATCCTGTCGAGATCACTGCTATTGCCTCTCTCCCCTTTCTGTCTCTTCTATTGCACGCTCTGTCATTATCAGTGGCAGGGCCATCTCATGTCCCGGCATTAATTGAGCTGTAACAGTCATCCCGTGCCTTTCTAGCCTCCCTTTTAGCCTTTTTTTTTTCATCTCTCTCTCCCCCTCCCTCTCTCTTTCACTCTTTAGATTTCACACTCACTCTATCTGCACCCCCTCCCTCACCTCTCTTTTGCTATCTTGATCTCCCTAGTTTCCTTTCCATTTCTCTCCCTTCTTCTCTTTCTCTCTCTGCCTTCCTCTTTCTTAGATGATTGTATCTGAAAGATAACACCCGCCCCCCTCCCGGCCTCTTAAGCTGTATGGATACATTGAAACACACACACATGCACGCACACGCCTTTACATTATCTCACTTGGTTCACTTCCATTATCATATATATATATATATACATACATGCATACATACATACACTAGCTGTGTCCCCCTGAGGAGCGAGGGAGGCTATAAGGGAGGCTATAAGGACTTTACACTGCTCTCTGTGGTTGTTCTATATTCATTGATATAGCTCTTCTGGGGCTTGGATAGTAATTGCCTGTATTTCCAGCTATGTGAAGACGCACAACATGTACATTCAGTGACTTTGTAATTCAGTCACAGTGGCTCACAGTGGTTGGCCCAGGACAGATTACTGTATATATATATACTGTATATATATATATATATATATATATATATGATGTGCTGTATGTGTTGTTGTAAGGTGTGTGGCGAATGGATTGAAGCATGTTTTGTATGCGGATTCTAGCAGCAGGATAACAGGATGATGACTGGAGGTGAAGAAGAATAGAAGCTTTGTTAGACTTGAGTCCAGCAAGAGGCGGAGGCAGCCCAAAAGCTTGTGACCAGAGTGCAGTCTAGGAAAATATGAAAATATGGAAGGCAGGAAGTGAATGAGATATGACTTTTTTTTTTTAATGAACACTTCAAAAGACAATTAAGTAAAGCAAAGAGCCCACAACTGCTCAGTGGTAGCAAGCTGACACTACAACAGTACTAAACAGCAGCTAAACATTCTTATCAACATGCATTTGTGTGGTGCATTTCAGGTAGAAGTCTTCACAAGCCCAAAACATTCAAGTGCATAAAAGTAATCTTGAGGGAAAAAAAAAAAACTTGGCGAAAAGGGACCCGAGGATAATCAGACCCAATTTGAATAGACCCGATGATAGTTGAAGCTGATCCACAACGTGGTTGACTCAGACATACCCAAAAAACACATTTTTATCCTGTGATCCTTGTAATGCCCCATAATCCTCTCAGATCCACTCATTTATTAGAAATATTGACTCACAGACTTCGCAGCATTTAAATGGGACCCTACCCAGATCTGGTTAGACTGAACATAATTTGGACCAGCCGGCCTGACACGAGACCACGGCTGGCCAGTGCTGTTTATAAGGAGAGTTTTGACTGCGGGTTATTTTGATGGCAGGGGCTGCATCGTCTACAGTGACGCTGAATGACCTCCGTCAGTAAACATGTTTGCCTACAGTTTGTATGTACAGGTATGATGAACACTTGCTGGCCTTGCAAACTAAAATTACCATGGCACTATGAATGGTAACATACCTTTTCTTCTATCTGGAAGTGAAATGTGTATTTTGACATGTGCACATATACTGTACATCTTCACAGTTTCAGAGGTAATGTGTTATTTTAGCAGTAGGGCCCATTATTTCTTTGCTGGGATAGTGTCCCCCAGTAGACCCTTGGGCCCAGCAGGGAAACTACTGTGGAAGCATTTCAGTAACACCCTAGGTAAGTGTTTCTAAACGACTGGGTTGGGATCTGACAGTGCATCACAAAAAAAAAAATTACACTGCTGCTGCATTACAATCCTTACACTGCTACTGTCGGTACACCATACCCCCTTCCTATCAGAAACACCACATAGTAGTGTCTTATTTTGATCTGAAAAGGGAACGAAAAACACATGGCTTTAGCTAATGTTGCATCATTGATTTATTTTCCTCAACAGTCACTGCACAATCATATCACTGGAAACAAGAAAATCCTGTTTTTGACTCTAATTTGGATGACTCAGTGTTGTTAATTAATTATGATTATGCATGAACAATGATTACCGCTTTTAGGTGCTTAAAAATATCTCCCTGATTTATTTAGAAATCGATATCCCAGGGAACAAAGTAGCAGCCTGTCTGAGTCGAGCCTGCGTGGTTGCTGATTGAAATACTGTGGACTCAAAGGTTAAAATCCTTCAAACAAGTTGCGCTTTTTACATCAGGTACTTTTGGTACTTGTTACTTTGAGCTGTAACACCAATTTAGGTTTGCAGGAGAAATTATTGATGTTAGAAAGCTGCTAGAATGCTGGAATAGCGAGGGTGCCTAATTAGAGATTAGACAGCAACGACCTGGAGGGGCCTGTGTAGTTGAAAGCTGGCTCACAATTGAATTGTTGTAATAGTTCATGATATACGATGCTAGCCTTCTAGGTGGCTAGGACACATTTATAAAACAATAAATCAAATCCGGTACTGGAGGATGAGAGCAGAGTGCGTATTTTTTTAAAAGCAAAGACAAAAATAACAGGCACAAAGGTTACCCAGTGGTGAGAGAGAGCATCCCATTACTGAAAGGTGTCGGTGTGTCCTCAAGCTGATATTTAATTTAAATAGCTGGTTACTAATTTTAAGCCACTTTGGATAATAATGCCCGTGAGTTAAAAGCCTAAAAGTGACCAGCTAGGCGCTAAGTAAGGCATAATACACATTTAGCAGAGTGCTTTGTCGCCAGGCTTCTTACTTAAACCAGCATTTCTACAGTCACCTTGTAACACCTCAGGTCCTCCTGACCTCCTCCATAAGTCACTGCAATTAATACTAATCAGGATATCACTGAAGTTGTGCTCACATTTCAGCAATAGCTTTCTTTATACTACAACTGCCATACGAATGCTAGGTTCGCACACTATTGACCGGATGCTATAAGAACCAGTGTTAGCATATATATAGACTTTACATACTGTATCAGAATGCTAGATAGAGAGAAGAAGTAGTCTACAGACCAGGCAGGATATTATAGAAGGCTGTGTTTGATAGTCAGGATGCTCGGCAGCCAGACTGTTTCCCCTGTGGACTCCTGAGAACAGATGCAGCAGCTGGCTGTCCTTCCTTCCTGCTCCCTCCTTTCATTTCACCACCACATATATGAGGCTGAGGGTGAGGGAGTGTGTGCTTTTGAGTGAGAGAAAAGAGTGAGTAGCTATTTGCTCTCTCTTTGATGTGATAGTTCATGTTATATACCAAACACTGTTGGCATTACTAGCATTTTGTAGCAGTTATACAATAAAAAAATAAATCTGTGAATCAAGCTGAAAAGAAAGGGAAACAAGACAATGAACTAGGTCAAGAAATAAACTGAGAAAATTAATAAAAAAAGAAACAGGGACTGAGAAAAATTAAGCCAGAGTACAAGCAGGAGAGGGAGACCACATGAGAGAATGTTTATCTGTTTGTGTTTTAGAAAAAAAGTGTGTGCATGCACTTATCCTACGGCCTAATTAGCCTGAGCTGTCTAGCCTTTTTATGCATGTTTGTGCACGTGTGTGTGTGTTTGTGTGTGTGTGTGTGTGTGTGTGTGTGTGTGCATGCATTGGTATATTTGGCTGAAGTTGTGACCTGAATCCTCATTTGAATCAGTTCATCAGTGAACAGGAATGAGAGAGAGTGAGCGAAAGAGTGCAAGAGAGAGATGCCTTCATTTTTAACTCACCGCTTTGGTTCATAATAGGATTGGGCTTCTCTCTCTTTCCACGTTTTCTTTCTCAATCTCACTCTTTCTATCCTCTCTGCCTCATATTTTCTCTCTCTGCCATTCCCACCTCCCAGTCAGACGATAATCCCATGGTTGTGGTTTGAGTTTGTTGGTTCTTTTTTTACAGTTTTTATTAAAGGCTGGATTAGGACGAACCTGCATATGTGGGTCAACTAGACCGGCTTTGGAGAGGTCAAATTACTTTGTATGTGTGTGCATGTGTATGTTTACACTCTCTGATCATTGGTGTATGCAGTCCCTCTTTTTGCACGTTGTAGCATCTGTGCTCTGTGTGTGTGTGTGTGTGTGTGTGTGTGTGTGTGTGTGTGTGTGTGTGTGTGTGTGCGTGCGTGCGTGTGTGTGTGTGTGTGTGTGTGTGTGTGTGTGTGTGTGTGTGTGTGTGTGTGCATGTGTTGGTATATTTGGATGAAGTTGTGACCTGAATCCTCATTTCATTTGGGAGGGAGGAGAGAGTGAACAAGAATGAGAGAGAGTGAGCAAAAGAGTGCAAGAGAGAGATGCCTTCATTTTTAACTCACCACTGTTCATAATAGGATTGGGCTTCCCTCTCTTTCCACATTTTCTTTCTCAATCTCACTCTTTCTATCCTCTCTCCCTCATATTTTCTCTCTCTGCCATTCCCACCTCCCAGTCAGACGATAATCCCACAGTTGTGGTTTGAGTTTGTTGGTTCTTTTTTAACAGTTTTTATTAAAGGCTGGATTAAGACGAACCTGCATATGTGGGTCAACTAGACCGGCTTTGGAGAGGTCAAATTACTTTGTATGTGTGTGCATGTGTATGTGTTTACACTCTCTGATCACTGGTGTATGCAGTCCCTCTTTTTGCACATGTTGTAGCATCTGTGCTCTGTGTGTGTGTGTGTGTGTGTGTGTGTGTGTGTGTGTGTGTGTGTGTGTGTGTGTGTGTGTGTGTGTGTGTGTGTCATGTGTATGCCTGTGCATACATGTGTTACAGAGCTCATTTGTGAATAATGAGGCATAGAGAGAGAGAGAGAGAGCGCGGTAATAGAGTGTGATATAACCCTTTAGGAATGATAGAAAATAAGTTGAGAGAAGGAAAAACAGTGAAAAAGAAAGAGAGAAAGATGAGATGAGACAGAAAACGAGTGATGAAATTCCCAGGGAGCTAGCCTTTTAACGTAATGGCTTTGTCACTCTGACAGAGGAGCTCTGTGTGTGTGTGTGTGTGTGTGTGTGTGTGTGTGTGTGTGTGTGTATGTGTGTGTGGGTGTGTTTGTGCAGTGCTTATATTGGG
The DNA here is from genome assembly GCF_008315115.2 of Sander lucioperca. Lineage (NCBI taxonomy): Eukaryota > Metazoa > Chordata > Actinopteri > Perciformes > Percidae > Sander > Sander lucioperca. Next base: position 8,453,616 of record NC_050183.1, read on the forward strand.
AAAAATAAGGGGCTAATACTCCAAGGCAGCAGCTTTTATCCAGGTATGACTGCTGCACATTCCATTTGAAATCTATTTCTTTATAATGTCATGCATAAATTCATGAGTAACATATGTTCAAGTAATTTTTTTTTTTTTAATAATTAAATGAACTACATTTCATTTACAGTTGGAATTGCATTGTATACTACATGGTTAAAGGAATAGAAAAGCTTTTTAGCCAAGCTAGCAGCAGTGTCAGTGTCTTTCTGTCTGTTGGTCGGTTGGTCCACCACTTTGGTCGTGACTGAAATATCTCAACAACTATTGGATGAATTCCATGTTATTTTCTAAATGTATCCATGGCCCCCAGAGGATAAATCCTACTAACTTTGGTTTCCCCCTGACTTTTCCTGTTTCACCTATCCTCTCAAATATCTCAACATCATCAGATAGATTGGCACGAAAGTTTGACATTGATGTTTCCCACACAATGTGGGAACTTGATGTATGCTAATGAATTTGGTGCTCTCCTGACTTTTCATCTAGCATTGTGTTTGTAAGCATGTTTGCATACTGATGCTAGCATTTACCTTAAAGCATCACTGTACAGCCATACAGAGCTGCTAGTTTGGTTGTAGACTCATAGTCTTCTTATGTTTTATTCCGGTGTACATAAATGCATTTTAGCAAGTAAGATCAGTTGAAAATATGTCATCTGTTGGTCTTACGAGTAGTTATCAAAATATAACATGCCAACAAGGCCATAATATGTGGGTCATGTTTGCAACAGTGAAGGCAATGTAGGCATGCATACTGAACAGCCAGCTTTGTTACTCTGGCTACTTTGTGTCTGATTGCATTGCGGACGACATGAGTTTGAAGCCGTATGCAGTCTGTCAATGCAAGCTGGTGAGCTGGCACAGTGTTAATATGACTAATAGCTTAGTGTATTATATAGCCAGAGTGAAGGGTTGGGGGGGGGGCCTGGGGATCTTGTTGGTGGTAAAACTACAACCCCAACTGTGAGACACAGATTTGTGTCACAATCACATGCCATAGAAAGAGTCCCTGTGTGTGTGTGTGTGTGTGTGTGTGTGTGTGTGTGTGAGAGAGAGAGTGTGTGTGTGTGTTTGTGTGAGTTGGAGGAGTTGGAGTGAGCTGTCTGTCTGTATTTTTCATTCTAAATGTTTCTGCTGCCTGGTCCCCTGCCTATGTTGTATTGTTACTGCACTGAAGGTTGAATCTGTGTCTTTATGTGTGTGTGTGTGTGTGTGTGCGCGCGCACGCGCGTGTGTGCTTGTTAGTCACATGCTGGGAGGCTCTGCTTGCTCTGCACACAGCTCTTTGTATGTGTGCTCTCCTCTGCTCTGTTTGGATTGGTTTTCTGTGTGCCCTTGTTGCTTTTGTGTGTGTGCGCGTGTCTTCGACTGTTTGTGGTGGCTTTTGTGTGTGTACTTGTGTGTGTGTGTGTGTGTGTGTGTGTGTGTGTGTGTGTGTAGTTGAATTTGTGTGCACAATTCTAAGAGTGCTTGTGTGCACATGTGTGTGCCTCTGTGTTTTTGTGTGTGAGCGTGTGCTTTGCTGCTCCCCTTCCCTCTCCCACTCCCTGTCTCTCTTTCTCTTTCTCTGTTTCTCTTCCTCTCCTTAGAATAGAGGGGCCATCAATCAGAGGCAAGGGGGATAGGGGAAGGGAGGGAGGGGAAGAGGAGGAGGTGAGGAGTTGGCTCAGTGCCAGGGATGAGGAGCTGGCTCGCTGCCCAGAGAGAGAGAGATAGAGAGAGAGAGAGAGAAAGAGAGAGGGAGAGAGAGGGCAGGGAGAAGAAAACAAGACTGAGCAAGAAAAGAAAAAAGAGGGTTGGGAGGTGGAGGGAGAGAGATTTTTGGAGAGAAGCAGGGCAGAGAGATAGAGCAAGGAGAAGGAGAAAGAAATGAGAGAGAATTAGAAGAAGGGCAGAGAGGGAGAGCAAAAGAGCAAGGCCATGTGCACTGAGGGAAAACAGAGCGAGAGGACACAGAAAGAGAGCGAGAGTGAGAGATACTGCGGAAGTGGAAAAATGAGCCAGCAGAATAGAAACAGAAGAGGGCTGATTGCATGGAGAGAAAGACTAAAGAAAGGAGGAGGTGGGGGTTTGAATGAGAGGAAGCAGGAATGGCTGTTTATATTGAACAGCTCTGTGCCTGCAACCCCAATCAGTGGGTGATTAGTGCGTCATTGGCTACAAATATTTACCTTAAACTGTTCACAGAGGAGAGAGCAGTACAATTAGAAAGCAGAGGACAGAGATAAACTCCAGGATTGTGTGTGTGTGTGTGTGTGTGTGTGTGTGTGTGTGTGTGTGTGTGTGTGTGTGTGTGTGTGTGTGTGTGTGTGGATGATATGTATACACCCTCTGACTCTTGAAAATAAATGAGGGTATTCTGCAGCAGTGGGCACTGTAACATACAATATCGCTGTGTCCAAAATCACTTCATAGCATGGACACTACTTTCTGATGAAAGGAAAATCCCAGAATCCAATGCTTTGTCTTTGATATATGAATGTTAAAGTACCTAGACACTACACTTGTCAGTGATGATGCAAAATGATGATGATTCATAATGTAAGCGTAAGGCCTTCATTTTGGCCGACCTGACTTGCTGGGTCGGAGGGCGGGCAGTCGGACTCACTAACCCGGAAATAATGAGTGGGATGAGTGACGAACGCCTCTCAAAATCTGACGAAAATCTTTTAAACTGACCTTTGTCGATCTGAAATGAAGACAGATTCAGCAACTGCATGGCCTATTTCTCGCTTAAAATGTTTTCAGAAACACGTTTCAGTGAACTATTTTAGATAAGAGATCGTATTTCGAACAAGCCGCCATTACTATTGGCTGGAGAAGCCAGACCCACGTGACGTGTTGTCTTTTCCGGTTTTCATTTTTTGTATTACGTCTCGCGCACGCGCAGAACATAAGCTCAAGACGGCATCGCTTTGGTGTGTTCCGAGGCACTTTTTGGACCTCGGGGAGCAGACTGATCAGTCCAACTGCCTTTTCTGCCGACGGTCAGCCGTCGGGTTGGTGTGTCAGGGTCTTAAAGGTCAGAGCCTCAGCACTCTTCCTGTCACCACAAAATCATTTTGTATCACCTGCTTACTCTAAAGAGGTAATGTTGACTGGGCATGCATCCTGTTGCTGTTGGAGGTTAAGTGCTACGCTCAACCATTGCTCACTCTCAGGCGAATTCACAAAGAATGGATTGTGGCCGCTCATGGCACCATGAATTGTGAATCCCTTGCAACAGCTATCTGCCCCGTCTCAAGGTCCGATTCACAAAATAAATTGCGCTCGGGCGCCTGGTTGACTCACCTGGTAGAGCGGGCGCCCATATGTAGAGGTTTGCTCCTCGATGCAGTGGCTGCGGGTTCGACTCCGAGCTGCGGCCCTTAGCTGCATGTCATTCCCCCTCTCTCCCCCCTTTCAAGTCTAAGCTGTCCTATACAAATAAAGGCCTAAAATGCAAAAAAAAATTTTGATTTGATTTATTTTAAATTCCGCTAAAGATATTACAACACAAACATGCCACACATTTTTGCAGCTGAGTGTAATTTTAAATTTATGAAATTTTCAGATCGCAAGCTACAGGTCCCGACCAACGAGGTGCAGAGGCATTCCTCAATACTTCAGGCAAGGAATTTAAACGTGACAGAGAAATTTTATATTCCAGTCAGTCAGTGCTGTTGGTGTTTTCAAACACTCACCTATTTATATATTTATTTATTTATATGCCACTATTTGCTTGGCAGCGCAGTTAGTGGTGCATTTCACCCTTTGCTGGTGCTTTAAGAATTACACGGTTTCTTTTAGTCTTATTTGTGCAGGTTTATCAGCCACAAAAGCAGCACAATCCTTTCGTGAATTTGCCTGTCAGTCTCCCAGACTACTTCCAAGGATTCAAACCAGCAACTATTCAGGTAACAAGCCAGAGAGAAGTGCTAGAAATAGATATAATATTACTGTACTGTAAGAAAGATGGCAAAGATTTTTGTTGAGAGCAATTACTGTAGAGTGAGTAGAGGAGTGGGGTATCACACACACACACACACACACACACACAAACACACACACACACACACACACACACACAGGCCCCCTCCATAACGCTGGCTCGCTCAGCCGTAGTGGGACTCAGAAGCTGGCACAGCTGGCAGTGCCTGAGCACACTGGGCACTATCTCCCTCCTCCCGTGCCAAACTCAACCCACGCTCGTCACATTCAAATTCACCAAGCTTTATTGGCCAATGAAAATGGTCACTGATGCTTGCCATCATGCTGGGAGACCAAATACAATGCTGATCTTTCACAGGGAAGTGTTTTCCCCCGATGTTCCAGTTCAAGTTCACTTCAGTGAAAAACATGAGCTTGTTTTCTGTTAATTCATCCCTACTTATGAGCTTGTCTCCATTTCTGGTCTTGATTATGAGGCATTACATATATGAACCTCCATATATCACTTTTTACCTCGTACTAGTCTCACTTTGCCAGACCAACCTCCACAGCACTGCGGAGGAGGGTCTGGCTAGTCCACATTAGAGGATGGATACCCAACCCGAGCCCGACAGGACCCGACGGGACCCGACGGGACCCGACGGGCTGGGCCGGGTTCGGACAGATATTTAGAAATGATGTTTGGGTTCGGGTCGGGCTCGGTCACATGCATCCTCTTGTGCGCGCCTGTGTTAACATGTGCTTGTTTCCCCGTCATCTGTTGACATTTCCGAATGCCTTCCTACAGTTGCTTAATAAAAGCGGGCTTTCCACACAAACAAACGTACATGTGTCATTAGTATGAGGGAAAAAAAGAGATTTGAACTGTGTCGGGCTCGGACATAAATATGTTAATGCCTGTCGGGCTTGAGTCGGGTTCAGTTACTGCTCTGTCGGACGCAGGCCGGGCTCCGACAGAAAAATGCGGCCCGATCCGCACTCTAGTCCACATAGCGATCCGGGATGGGAGAAAAACGTGCTCTTGTTTATTGGCATTTCTTTAAACCAATCACAATCATTATAGGTGGCGCTAAGCTCCGCACGGAGCCGCTGAAAAATAGCCTCGGTAAGGAACTTGTTTTGGTGAACCGTGTACATTCAAAAGTTATTTTAGTCGTGCGAGAGAAAACTCAGATTGGAAAGATAGTCAAGCTAACTGTCTGGATTTAACCATGCAGAGATCTGAGGATAACCATAGTCCTCAGAAATCCACCGGAGTTTAAAATTCCAACACAGAGAAAGCGGAAGGAAACGGACATCGGCGAAAAGACATGCATCCGGCGGAATTTCCTGCGGCACCGGAGCAATCCCGGAAGTGGAACGTCGAGGAGATAGACTAACCTTGTACAAGCTTGCCAATATGCTACAGTTACACAACGTAGGACGCCTTGTTATTCCAAGCATTTAAAAAAAAAAAATAGCTGGGGGGCAGATCGTACTCTAGTAGGACCCCGTCCCTCTTAAACAAGCTTTGTCTCTGTCAGAAGAAGAGTCAGATGCTGGCTCATTATTTAACGAAAATCCCACATGCAGAACCGCTGTTACACCATCAGTCTGTGATGGCTTGTTTTGTGAGTGAGTGTTATTATTGTCTTTTCTAGTGTACCCACCGCCTCATCTACCCACCTATTTAATCTATTTCGACTTCAGTTAGTCATTTTCTACAGTAGTTTTCTACATTTCCTCGAATGCCTTTTGACAGCCTTCACAAAACAGGCAGGAACGTGTTTAAACATGTGGGTGGAGAGAGAGAAATAGCAATAGTTATTGCAAAGTAAGTGTAGGAGAATGAGTTTTTCCAGTCAAGATTTTTTTTAAATTACAGTACACCTCTTACACAAGCACAACTCTTGTCTCTGCGTTGCATTCTGGTCTACTGAGCCGAGTGTTGGTGTAGAAATTGGTTCCTTGTACTCTGATGGATTTCTTCCTGATTGACAGTTAAATGTATATGAAAAATGTTGGGTCAAGGAAGAATGTATTACTGTGACACCAAATATGACCTTTACTTTGTATGTTTAAACTTTCATGATAATGTGCTCTTGGAGGTTTTTTCAACATGATTTCACACCAGCTACAGCAGGCCAGTTATTGCAGAAACAATACAATCAAAAAAACGCTTGTCAACATCACTATTTACAGTGAGATATTTGAATGGAAATGCGCTCTCTTTGCTATAATTTTGCTGTAAATAGACTGAGGCACTTGATGTACTACAGGGACAGCATAAATAGCTACAGTCAACTTTTTTTTAAAACTTTCACTCGATAGACAAAGTCAAAAGAAGTTTTAGAATTCAACATTAGGTGAACAAATAGTATAAACAAATTGCTGCTAATTTGCAGGATGTTGAACTCTGCTCAACTCTCCACTTCAGACAAGTTACAGAGATCTCTTTGCTGTCTGTTGCTTCTAGTCTCTTAAGTGATCATTTAAAACCAATCAATACACAGGTTGATGCACCTTTACTTGTAAGTCCTGGTGTGAGCATGTGGTTACTTGCAAGCTTTCAGTATTACTTATGTTTAAAAAAAATGTGATTTGACTCGACCATACACTCAGTCAACATAGAAGATATGTACACATGTAATAGTATAGGTATTGGTATTTTGGATTTATGTTTTATTGATATGTGTATTGATATGTATTTAATGATCTGACGAGATGACAAGTCTGAGCACACTGCCACTGTGTGTGTGTGTGTGTGTGTGTGTGTGTGTGTGTGTGTGTGTGTGTGTGTGCGTGCGTGCGTGCGTGCGTGCCCCTCAGACAGGCTAATATGCGCCATGGCCTCTGGAACAGGCTGTCCTTGTCCTACAGTTCATTCCTTCTTCTTCCTTGTCTTCTTCGTTTTTGCCTCTCCTCTAACCCTACTATCAATTTCAATTCCTCCATCTATTTGTGTATTTTAGTATAATTTAGGTCATTTTTGCTCTTTAAAATGAAAAGACTGTGTGTCCTTCTTTGTCCCTCACCTACATTTTATCTCTGTTTCATTTAAAGCCTCTCTTTCTCTGTCTCTCTCTGTCCCCATGCCAGTTGGCAGCATATCTGCCCTCAGGTGTTTATTGAACAGCCCCCTCTTTTCCTTTGTATCTACCCATCCATTCATCCCTCCATCCGTTCATCCCTCCATCCGGCCAGTCTTTGCCAGTGCTCCCTGGTGGCTGTGCTTTGGCAGGGTTGTGGAACGAGACTGTGCCGTATTGTTTCTGACACCTGGCCCAGCTCAGACACACCAACCCGATAATCGGCTGTCGGACAGTCTGGCGAGGTTGGTGACTCGAGTCTGTTCGGTGTGTTCCGTGCCGTTGTCCGTCGGAGGAGCCGTCGGCCTTCATTTTGGCCGACCTGACTTGCTGGGTCTCTGTTATTGATATTTATATAGTTATGTTTATTTGTGTAACTTTAAATCAAACTTACAGCCTGAGGACAACCTGTATTTGGTAGTTATCTGGTGTATCTGGTGTAGTTGCCGAGTAGAGGTGTGAATCTTCACTGATCTCCCGATTCGTATTCGCCATGTAGGATATTTAATTCATAGCTTTTCAAGCTTCAAAAACAAAACATTCTGCAGTGCTCTAATACTAAATAAATTGAATACATAAAACTACAGCACTGAGCACATGGCACTTCCTGAATGTGCAAAACATAACAGAATATATAAACAGAAAGGTTGTTAGGCATACATTAAATTGTAAACAGAAATAATCGATTATGGCCTGGTCGATTATCGATGCAGCATCGTCCATGTCCACGATTCGATGCATCGATTATTTGATTAATTTCAACACCTCTATTGCCGAGATATAACTGAGGGGAGAAGAGTTGATTCAGAATAGATAATGCCATATAATTAGGTGAATTAAAGGAAACGTGTAATTTATGTACAATGTACAACGTTTTACCATTGTCCCTGCAATCAAATCGTTAGCACCATAGGTTAGTGGTCAGCGATGGTGGTGAACCTTCCTTTTTCTCCACGTTGAACCATTTCACAAGCTGCAGTTTATGGACTGCACATCAATTGATTCTGAAAGCCTCTCTCAGGTTGGGCTATTTGCTGCTTACGTTGTTAGCAGGTTGTGATGTTTTTTGACTGATAAGAGAACATTTCCCAATTCCAACACCTGAAGGTTAACTCAAACAGGGAAATAGATATATTTGCTAACTGTTAACATGGCTCTATTTGATGAATTTTATGTGCATGCCTCATTTTCTTTCCATGCTGTAATCTTCTACTAGAATACAGCATGGAAATAGAAAAAGTTAGAAAAGAATAGAAAGCAAATAAAGGGATAAAGTGGAGTCAAGCAGACAAACATTCAGTAGTCTTTCAAAAAAATGGCATCAGCAGAATCAACAACAATAAGAAATTCTGTAAAAACTCATTCTCTCACACACACACACACACACACACACACACACACACACACACACACATGCATACGTTGACACATGTATGATGTGATAAGACTGTGTATGTCCTTGGAACAGAGCTGTGTGTCTGGTGATAGCCAGTTTATGAAGTTTATGAAGTGTCGATGAGACTGGCTGTAACTGACAGGCTGACTGATCGTGTGTGTGTGTGTGTGTGTGTGTGTGTGTGTGTGTGTGTGTGTGTGTGTGTGTGTGTGTGTGTGTGTGTGTGTGTGTGAGAGAGCCTTTGGATGATGATGTATACAACCCTGTCAATCATTGCATTGCCCTCCATCGTCCCTTTGCTATCTTTCTCTGTTCATCTCCAGTATCTTGAAGTGCCAGAAACATGTACAGTATTAGTGGGGAGAGAGGGATACAGAGAAAGAAAGAGAAAAAAATAGATTGAGCGAGTAAAAATAAAAAAAAATAGGTGTGTATGGCCGTGGTAATGTGTGACAGCAAAGTAACAAAGAAAAGAGAGAAGACTGATATTAAAGGAAGAAAAGGAGCAACTGAGAGAAAGAAGGGAGGACAAATTGAAATTAAGAGAAAGGTAATAATATAGAAAAATAGAAAGATGGGAAAAAACGAGACAAAGAGAGCAAAGGAGGGGGAGTGGGGGAGGATGGGAGGATGAATAGGGTAATAATGGCTCAGTGTGAGAGCTGTTGTAGAAAAAGAGGGAATGGCTGAGTGAAGAAGAGAACAAAATGAGGCTGAGGGCACTCAGACAGATAGAATTAGACACACCGCAGAGGTTCAGTGTGTGTGTGTGTGTGTGCGCGTGCAGGTGTGTTAGTGTGTGTGTGTGTGTGTGTATGTGTGTGACACAGAGAGAGTGTTGTATGTGTCCATGTGTGCAGGCAGCTGTATTCTGCGGATGGTTACTAGGTTTGCCACGTGTGTGTGTGTGTGTGTGTGTGTGTGTGTGTGTGTGTGTGTGTGTGTGTGTGTGTGTGTGTGTGTGTGTGTGTGTTGTCTATGTGCATATGTGTGTGTATGGGGGTAAGAAAGCATTTTATGGTTTTTACGAGTTTTAGGAAATAGAGAGCTTTAGAGAGAAATCCTTACAATGTTTCTGCTTTTTGTGAATGTGTGTTTGTTCGCTCATGTGTTTGTGTGTGTTTGTGGTGAGAGAGTAACGAAGAAAGAGATGGAGGAAGGCTGAAGAGTGTGTATGGCCGAGCTAAATGAGAGTAAGGTAATGCTAAAAGACCTGATGATGCCTGGAGCTCTAATGCTGCCTCCATCCTTCCATCCTTCCATCCTTCCACCTCTGTTATATATTTCGTCTCTCTGTCTCATAGAGTTGTCACTGACTGAACTCCTAGCTCATTAGAAAGATGTTTTAATGCAGCAAAGGTTTAATGTGCTGTAAAGGTGTATCATATGCTGTGTTAATTGTGTACTTGTTATCTTACAGTATGCAACATTATCATATATCCTTTTCTTTCTCCTTCTGTCTCTTTCCCTTGTTTCTCCCTCTTTCCATCACAGGCGGAGATTGTCAAGCGTCTCAGTGCCATCTGCGCTCAGATCATCCCTTTCCTCTCTCAAGAGGTAAGTGTCACCACTGCCAGACACACTTATAGATAAACCCAAAATTTGCATACACATGATCAAGGGATAGTTTTTTACCCCCCAGGCCTATATCACATTTTCTTTGCATTCAGAATAATAAACCAAAAATACATAAAATTGCATGCTGAGCAAAATATAATTGCAGAAGTTCTCATTATATTGATAAAAACATTTTTTTATTTTAATTTGTGTGCTCAAGTAGAATAAAGTGTGAAAAAAAGAAATGTTTTTGTCAGAATTGTGTTGATTCAACTTTATGATCAATTTTAAAGCTAGAGTTCATTGCGTTTATTTATTGAACTATTGCAAGCTGCCTCAATAAGTCATCCTCTTTGTTTGCAAAGCAAATTAATCAACAAATCTACTGATATCTTATCAAACTGCCATTAAACTAAATATATCTTCATTAAACACAACATCTGGCTAATCATTAAATAAAATAAATTAGAAACATTGTCATCATAGTTTACTAATGTGGCGAATACAATTTACGTTACTGCATTATGATCAAAGTAGCTTTCCTGTTTTTGAAGCTGATCTTTGCTGCATTAATGATTTCATGTCCCATTAACCTGTTAGCTGCATATGCCTCATATGTGGTCCTGTGGTTTTGCACTAAATGATCTATACAAGATCAAAAGGTACTGATATTAAACAAATTCCTACAAGTATCAATGTCACTGGAAACAATACAGAACAACTTATTATGGTATTAGAGACAATTGTATAGTATTTTATAAAGAAGGCTCTCTGGCTTTAGGAGTAATATTAAATTGTATTTTTTTCTGAACATTTAGATCCCATTATCTTTAATTTAAATATAGTCACTCCTTTGGGCCCTTTTATCATTCAACAACATCATCATCACCATTTCTGTGTGTGTGTGTGTGTGTGTGTGTGTGTGTGTGTGTGTGTGTGTGTGTGTGTGTGTGTGTGTGTGTGTGTGTGTGTGTGTGTGTGTGTGTGTGTGCTTGGCCTGTATAATTGCTTCTTAAAGCTACATTTTTATTTATATCTGCTTAATACAACTTAAATAAGTAAGAGGAGCATGGTTATTAAAGTTTAAATACATTGTTTTATTGTTGCTCTGACTGTATGTGCACTAGTTGTATGTGTGGTAGTGTGTAGAAGACTGGAGTACAAACCTGCAGACACACTTCTTTTTGTCTGAGAGTGTAAGAGTATACATATTGACACTGTGCGTCTGTGTGTGTGCGAGCACTGTTGCACACATGCATATTTGCGTTTGTGTGACTGATTACATTGGGATTTTGTGTAAACAGACCTGAGATTTTAGTTAGTGTGTGTGTGTGTGTGTGTGTGTGTGTGTGTGTGTGTGTGTGTGTGTGTGTGTGTGTGTGTGTGTGTGTAACTTCTTTGTCAGTGTTTGCATTGTGTGAATGAATGGTTTCCCAATCTAGACATTTATATTTATACAAGCAGGACAACACCTTTTCACCAAGTTTGGTTCATGTATTATCACTGACTGTACATGCAATATACATTATGACTGTATATGCAATATAATTACATTATGGTTACTTTACACTATATACAGTAACATAATGCATAGATAATATGGCAGTGCAAACCGTACTCTCTTTCTGTGGCATTGAATGTGTGTGTGTGTGTGTGTGTGTGTGTGTGTGTGTAGCACCAGCAACAGGTGGTCCAAGCAGTGGAAAGGGCGAAGCAGGTCACCATGGCTGAACTCAACGCCATTATCGGGGTGAGTCACCTTCCATTCATCTTGACAGCACAAACACACACAACTACACCTACACATATGCACTGAACACATTAACTAAGTACCAGTCAGACTGATGAGAATGCTGGGGAGCTTTAATTTTCAGCTTTAAATTGCAAACATCTTCTAAATGAAAATGGCTTTTGAAGGGTTATTTTTTCGATGTATCCGTGTTTAAAGTAGTCTATAACCACTGAGAGAACCAATCTTTTACAATCAGATGTTAATCTGCATCTCATTCAGAGCGTGGGGTTGTATTTACGTTGTGTAAAGCCCGATTAATTGATTGTGGCAGCGGCAAATGAGATGGTGCATCCTGTTTTACTGGACACTGTTTCCAATTTTATATTAAACTGTAATAAATTACTGCTCCCAGTAAAATAACATTTGGGGAGCAGTGATTTTTAAAGCTCATGGCTGATAGTAGTTTAAATAAGTAACTATTAGTGTAAAGAAATATATTAATGTTTTGGAGTAACAAGTCCCACTTGCCAAATAACACGGGTAAGCATGGTAGTTTTTGCTCTGTCTCTTATGTTGAAGCTCTCTTCTCAAACATGTTCAAGAAGAGAAAGAAATCAGTGATTGTTATCAGATAAGTCAGCTCGAATTGTAGGTGCACTGATCACATTACTGTCTACTTACTGTACAACAACAGTATGATGGGCACTGCTTTAGTTACAACTCGGGTTTAAGGTTTCTGTGTTGGATACACTTTCTGGATAATTTCATATTAAAACCAAGCTAACATACAAACTGACACACATAGGGCCCTATTTTAATGATCTAAGTGCACGGCGTGAAGCGCATGGCGCAGCCGGTTTAGGGCGTGGCCAAATCCACTTTTGCTAGTTTGACGGCAGAAAAAAGGGTCCGTGCGCCAGGCGCATGGTTCAAAAGGGTTGTACTTAGTGTCTTCATTAATTCATAGGTGTGTTTTGGGCGTAACATACAATAAACCAATCAGAGTGTCATCTCCCATTCCCTTTAAAAGCCAGGCACGTTTGTACCTTGGCGCGTTGCTATTATGATGGCGGATAATATTTTTATTTGTAATCTTTTGCATGTTTGTGTGCTGCTGCGCTTCCCTGTGTGTGTGTAACAAGCATAGTGTGCGCACTCTGTGCATAAGCCTAGGCGCATTTTACTAATGTGCTGTTAAAATAACAATGAAATGCTGCGCTATTGACTTTAGACCAGGTTTTTGTTGGTCAATGGCGCGATCACTTCCCACTGCCTCAAGATAGCAATACGTCAAGAATTCACCTGAACACACCTCCCTGTAAGACCAGAACGCCCATGGGCGCAAAGATGGGCGCAGGTGCATTTGCTATTTAAACGACGTGGGCGCTGGACGGGAAATTGACAACTCCGTCGGTCTTAAACTAGCAAAGACACTTGCGTCGGGCTTTGCTCTGCGCTGCGCCAGGTGCAAGATATAATGTGACATAATACATACCTTAACTACAATGATACCATTTGACACCTATACAAAATACACCTATACTTGCATTAAATAGCGCATGATCACCAAGAACAACATATTATCCACATGCTTATCTGCAAATATATGTCCTCACATGTACACACAGACAGACAGTGATGTGCCCTCGTAGACGGGGCTTTCCAGAGCTTGTCAGAGCACTGATCACATTACTGTCTACTTAAAGCCCTTTGTTCCTCCCAGCACTACAAACACTGCTGTCTCGGTGTGTGTGTGTGTGTGTGTGTGTGTGTGTGTGTGTGTGTGTGTGTGTGTGTGTGTGTGTGTGTGTGTGTGTGTGTGTGTGTGTGTGTGTGTGTGTGTTGAACACACTGGCTTGACAAAACAACACACAAAAACACATCATAATGCTCGACTCAGGATAATAGCCTTTCTTTATCTGTAGCTGCTCCTTTGCTCCCTTTTCTCTCTCTATCCTCCATCATCCTCCTTTTCTGCTTCCTCTCTGTCTTTCTGTTCATTTTCTTTCTGGATTTTCTCATCTCTCCTTTTGTGATCTTGTATCATTCTCTCTCTCCTACTACTGTATGGCCCTGTCCTCATTTCTCCTCTCCCATTGTTTTTGGCTGTGTCTTATCTTTTGCTCTCTCATCTGCACACTTTTCCTCCCCTTCTCATTTACCCTCTCTCCCTATCTTCTCCCTCCTGTTCACCTTATTCTCCTTCACTTTTCACTGCCTCCACCATGATCTCCCTCTGTTCCTCCTCATCATTTACTCTCTGACTCAAACATTTTCTCCCCTTTCTGTGTTTTCCCCTGGCCTATTTCTCAATGTTCCTCCTCCTGCCTTTCCTTCATAATAAATCCCATTCATCCTTTTGCTCTTTTCACCGTTTCTCCTTCTTTCTTTCACTTTCCATCTCCTCTTCCTTTACTTCTCTGTGTATCCTGACCGTTTAATTTTCTTCTCCCCATCTTTCGTTTTCCTCTTTCTTGTCCTTGGTGTCCATCTTTTCCACCTCTTAATCCACTAATCTCTTTATTTTCCTCTCTAACTGTTGAGCTCTCCATGTGGATTTCATTTCATTCACCGTCTCCCTTTCTACTATCTCTCTCACCTGCCCTTTTCCAAGAACAACCCCCACTTTCCCTTCCCCCCCATATTTCCCTTCTTCCTTCTCCTTTGTTCTTTGCACTTTCTGATGCTTATTTTCTATCCATTTCTTCTATACCTTGTTTTTTCTAACCACCCACCCCCTTGTATGACACCATCCCTCCCCGGCCCCTCCCTCCCCGCTCCCTCCTTCCCCTGTGGCCACAGCAGCAGCAGCTCCAGCACCTGTCTCACCATGCTCCTGGCATTCCTCTGACGCCACACCCATCAGGCCTGTCCCTGGGGGCGGGGAGCTCAGGGCTTCTTGCGCTGACTGGGGCCCTGGGGGTCTCGGCCCACCTTGCCTCCAAAGATGATCGCAACCACCTTGATCCCGAACATCTCAGAGGTAAAGATCCGTAGACATTTAATCCTTAATTTTGTCTCCAAAAGGAGATAATATATTATATAAATATTCTAGCAAGGTGGTCTTCAAGAGTGGTGTTCCTCTGAAAAAAGGATAGTTCATCTCTTCTGATCTTGTGACTCTCAGTCAGTGGCAGCCTGCTTTCATTAACCAGAAGACAGTCGAGCCGGTTTAATGACCCAAAGTTCATAGTAAGATTACTCTTGATTGGCATTGGACAAAAACACTATGGTGTTTACAGCAGGATTTATCCTGGGCAGGTCAAGTGTTGTTAATAAATGCAGAGGTTTTTGCCTTTATAGCCCTAGCGTAGCCCTAAAGTATATCATAGTTGCAGTGGAAATTTGTGTACTTGCAGTTGTTTCAGGTCAGTGTACACTAGGGGTGGTACAGTTCACAAAATCGGGTTCGGTTCGTATCACGGTTTTAGGATCACGGTTTTCGGTTCTGTACAGTTCTTGTTATTTTTTCTTTTAATCTTTAACACTCCAGAAATATACTTCAGCATATGATATATAGCTAAATTAGCATATTGAATGTATGTTGCACAATACATGCACACAGTGGCAGTTATATCTATTGTTTTATTTCCGCTGTCATCATAGGTAACATGAAATCCAAAATGTTCCCACACACCAGACTATATATGACGCTAGCACATCCTCCAACTCCGGGCAGCCTTCCTTATCTCTCCCACTTACCATTTCTGCATGTGACGTGACCTGCAGCACTCCACACTCCACCTGAGGAGCAGTTGGCTCGGTGTCTCTCAAAATCTGACGAAAATCTTTTAAACTGACCTTTGTCGATCAAAAAAACAGACAGATTCAGCAACTGTATGGCCTATTTCTCGCTTAAAATGTTTTCAGAAACACTTTTCGGTGAACTATTTTCGTAAAATACATGATCGTATTCAGAACGAGACGGCGTTAGAGTCTGTTTTGAAATTCGGGAGCAGCAAGAACCACGTGACGCGTTCTTCCAATCTGCCATGTGTTGCGTTCGTCACGCTCATCCCCATCGTCGTTTATATACTGTCTATGGTCGTTTCCAGTAAGTGTTTTAACATAGGTGTCGAAAGTGGGCACTACGGCAGTAAGTAGTTAGTGCACATTAACAGTGTACTGACGAACCGTGCGACACACACGCTCTGAACCGAGACAAGCGAACCGAGCGGTTCGGATGTTTTTTCATGAACCGTACCACCCCTAGTGTACACAAAAGGTTTCATCAGTGAAAATCTACTATCCACTAAAATCCACTATTAAATGTGTTGAGAAGATGTTTAGCAAGTTCCATACAAGTGAGGTAGAGTAACAGACTTTGGGAAATCATCTAAAATGAAACCATCAGATATCACGCATGCAAGAATAATCTTTTTCTTCATAAAATGTTTGCATTTCTGCATGTACATGTGAGCATTTGTGTGTTTAATTGAATTTATTTCATACTAGAATGGGCACAAAGCAGCAGTGAGATAAACTTTGACAACAGCTACAAAATAAAAAACATTTTCTTTCATTTTTTAAATCATTTTAGACCAGAAAAAATG
The DNA here is from genome assembly GCF_008315115.2 of Sander lucioperca. Taxonomy (NCBI): domain Eukaryota; kingdom Metazoa; phylum Chordata; class Actinopteri; order Perciformes; family Percidae; genus Sander; species Sander lucioperca. The sequence continues at coordinate 8,469,893 of NC_050183.1, forward strand.
CTTTTGCTTAATTTGTACAGCAAGTCACCTTTTGGACTGAATTTGAACTTCCTTGTTTAGATTGCTGTCATAATATGGACAGACGTATTCATGGCACTTGTGTAAATTCAAGAGAAACACTTTCTCCCAATGAACTTTCATTCACCCCGATAGAATATGTTATCTTTGCGCTCTGTTTCAGGCACAGAGCCAAGAGAGACTTTCTCATGAATAAATCGAGAGCTAGAAAGAGAGAAAAGAAGAAGGTATGAGAGTAAGAGTAGAAAGGGAGAGAGAAAGAGAGATCAATGTGTTCATTTTAACGTACTAAGCATCTGTGTGAGAGCTTGTGCATGTCTGCAGCTGTGTGTGTTTCTGTTCTTACATACGAGAGGAAGAATGAGTGAGAAGACAGGGAGCATTGAAAGAGGCAGCAGGGGAAGACAGCTAGCTTTGTCTAGTTGGAGAACAGAGAGAGGGAAAGATAACGGGGAGGCCAGAATTAGGCACAATAGTGGGTCTGTAGCTTTAGAGAGGAGAAGTCGTAGTTCAGCCTAACCTTGGCTGACTGGGGGACTGTTGTTATTATTATCAGCACTGACGTCAAACTTTCTCTCTTTTCCCCTTAACTCCTCTCTCGCACTCTCTCTCTTTTCTCTACTCTGTTCTCTTTCCTTACCTTTCTCCGCCCCATCCCAGAGGGAGCACCCAGCAGGGTGAGTACCTAGTTGTGTATGTGTGTACAGTAAGTGTCGTCTACACTCACATTTCTGTGTGTGTCTGTGCTTGTTTGTGTGTGTGTGTGTGTGTGTGTGTGTGTGTGTGTGTGTGTGTGTGTGTGTGTGTACGGTGTGACAGTGATAAACTGAGGGAAATGGAGACGCACTGTAAAGTGGCCTCTAAAAAAGGCTGTGTACTGCTGGAGCTCAGCCAGGAGTAGCACAGCTCAACACCAGCACAATAGCTGCTCAGTGCTATCAACCTTGAGTTCCTCAAGGTTATTCTACATCACACTAACATCTGAGTTTGCAGCATTTCGCTGTTATCTGGAAGAAAGTACAAATTGAATGAATGGATGAACAAGCAACTGTTTGTTTCCCAGCACCACAAATGTTCTGGTAATCTACAAGATTTACAGAACAAGGGAAAGGATTAAAACCAAGTTAATGGCAAATGCTGCCCAAAACACAGCAGTCGGCGTCTGTAGAAACGAGCAACTCTTACTTTAAAATGTTTACTTGAGTGTACTATGCATCCAGAATATAATATGCCAACTATAGGAGGCCCCTTAATGTCTGATGTATAAAAAAAACATCAATATCACACCACTGAGATCCTTTTGTAAAGATGTTTCCCAACAGAACTTGCTCTGTTGTATCATAAGATAATATTTGGTGTAGAATTGCACAACTGCCAGGGCTGCAGGAGAGGCGGGGACCGCAAGAAACATGTATCCTGCCCTCTAGAAAACATTCTTCCACAGTATATTTATGTACAGTATCTTTCCAAAACTTTGCTAATGAAAGGTACAGTAAACAGTAGGGGTGGTGGAAAAAATTGATACAGCATAGTATCGCGATATTTTCTGTGGCAATACTGTATTGATACACAGACGCCAAGTATCGATCTTTTATTATATATGTGTTGGTCAGTTTGTCTGCTTGACAATCCCATTTTGCAGCAATAAAACTGAAGTGAGATGAACAAAGATAGATAAAACAAGTGTTGATAAAGTTTCCTATTGGGGACATAATTTCAAATTGGGAAAAATTTGAAGTTAGAAATAAGGTAATAAATTGCAATCTGTTTAAAAGCGCAATAATATCGTATCGTGAGGCTAGTTCAGATTCAACAGTCCATTAATTAAGTGTGAAGGCTAGATTTGACCATATGGTGACTCACTCAGGTTAATATAACTGATAGGTTTTAAGAAATAACAAAATTCATCCTTAGAAAGAGTAAATGCAACATGCAGTGAATCATGAAATGTATACAAGTGTTCATCTTGCCTCACAGGTTTTGCACATATTTTATGTCACTGTAGTTAAAAGTCCCCATTAATTGCCTGGAGAATTAATGCAGTGCAAATTGGCTGATTGAAATTCAGTGGATGTCTATGGCTTGTCCTATTCTCCCTGGCTGCAGATTGCTCTGCTTTATGGAAACCGTGTGAACACTCGCTTACTGTACTGGCTGCAATGGACAGCTGGCCTTCATCAGTGTAACTGTTGATAACACAGAGAGAAGGGAGCGGGCTAGAGGGAGATGGAGAGTGAAATTGGAAAAGGAAAGAGAGATAGAGACTAAAGAGGAAGAAAAAAGACCAAGCAAAATAGGGAGGGAAAGGTTGTTAAAAAAAATACCAGCAAGTCTTTGTTCTGGCTTTTATTGCGAAATGAAAATGATTTAAGAGTGCTACTGACTTAACTTTCACTCCCTCTCTCTCTCTCTCTCTCTCTCTCTCTCTCTCTCTCTCTTTCTCTCTCTCTCTCTTTCTCTCTCTGTCCACAATAAAACCCTTAGCATAATTTAATTGCTAAACACAATGCAGATTGTTAAGCACCAGAAAAATATTTCTCATATGAGTTGAGGTTTGTGCTGAACTTAGCCAAGCATTGCAGTGTTTGGTAAATGGAAGGGAAGGGAGAGAAGGCAGGGGAGAGATGCATATCAATTGGCATTTGTCAGAGAGCCCCCCACCAGTAAAACATGTTGGAATTTTTAATGGAGGGGAAAAAAAGGACAGCGAAAGGAAGTCAGGAGAAGAGTGACGAAGGCGGAGGAGGAGGGGGAGAAGAAGAAGAAGAAAGAAGAGAGGGAAGTTTGTTGAGCCGCACTGAGGTCCATTGTGTGGTTTCTCCTCCTCTGTCCAGCGCTCCTTCCTGTCGGCCCTGTGGACTCCTTCCTGTGTGACTCATTGGTGTGTTAAACCCTCGCTGTTCTTGTCCTCGCCACAGGGGGACAGAGAATGACAAGTGGCCCTCACCGAACCTCTGGTCCCTGCCCCAATGCAAAAACAACACAATGCTTTGATCGACTTTTCTGAGTGCTAAGCACCAGGCCAGGCTGTATTGTAAATATGCCTGCACAGCTTTATTGCCCAATAATGAGAGTCATATTTTACACGAGGACTGGTGTGTCGAGGGGAGAGCACTAATTAGCTTTATACGCTATCTTGTGTGCTTCTAAGGCTGTGTCTTAACCTGTGCTTACGTCTGCTGTTCTTGCTGTGTGTGTGTGTGTGTGTGTGTGTGTGTGTGTGTGTGTGTGTGTGTGTGTTTATGGGGCTTTCTGTTAATGTTTGTGTTACTGCTCAGTGTGCTTTTCATTCTTTACCTGAGCTAATGTCTACAAATTGATTGTGTGTGCATGTTTCTTCACATCATGAGCTGTACATTGGTGGATGTGGGTGTGTTTTACATGTTTGTACAATGCTGCATTTGTAAAAAAAAAACATATTTAGGGCCCGAGCTCCGACAGCGGCGAAGGCCCTATTGGAACTGAAGGAATTATTTTCCCGGCAAATGAATTGGCTTTTTGAGGGACTTAACATATTAAAAAACTCACCAAATTTGGCGGTCACATCAAGCCTGGTGAAAATGTACGTATTTTAAGGGTTTCAGGAATAGGCACGCAAAAATGGCTCGCTAGCGCCCCCTACAAAATTAAAGAAATTGAGCCCCTGCAGTACGTTTAACGTAGACTCACGAAACTTGGTACACATATGTATCATGTCAAGGCACACAGAAAACGTCATTGGAGCCATACCCTAAACCCAACAGGAAGTCCGCCATTTTGAATTGAAAGTTCGAAATTAGTGTGATTTTGGCCATTTCCACGTCGTACTTTAACGAACTCCTCCTAGAGATATCATCCGATCAACTTCAAATTTGGTCTGTGCCATCTTAAGACGTTAAAGATGAAAAGTTGTTAAAAGAAAATTATTTCGTCATAGGGCGTGGCCGTGGCGGGCCAGCCATTTTGTGCGTTTCGCCATCAAAACAGGAAGTGGGTGTAACTTGAGTGTACATTGTCCAACTGGCTCGAAACTTTTCAGGATTCATAAGAGTCCAACCTTGAGGACAAATAAAGGCCGATATTTACTTAAAGTCATAGCGCCCCCTAGTGGCAACAGAAAGTAGGCCTAAAAGTCAAGGTGCTATACTTTAACGAACTCCTCCTAGAGATTTCATCCGATGGGCTTCAAATTTGGTCTGTATCTTTTCAACACCTTAAAGATGAAAAGTTATTAAAAGAAAACCTTTTCGTCAAACGGTGTGGGCGTGCATTGCGGCCATTTTGAGTGTTTAGCGATGAACAAAGAAGTTGTTGTAACTTCAGTTTACGTTGTCGTATCTGTCCGAAATTTTAAAAAAGGGTCCAGGTCTGAGGACATCTACAGGCCAAATTTTACTTTTGGTCATAGCGCCCCCCACTGGCAACAGGAAATGCACCTTATATGACAAACATCATCCGATTTACATGAATCTTATAATGTGTGGTCAACATGTGATACTGAGCCGCCCCCTATACTTTAACCACGCCCACATACTCAGACCACGCCCCCTTTCATAACATTTGAACCATTTAAGGTAGAGTCTTGTGTGAGGTGTCATTGAGCTCAGCAGAGAGTTCCTTCTTCATTGGTGATGGTTTGGCCCGCCCCCTATGTTTAAGCCACGCCCCCTTTCACAGCTAATGAACTGTATGACGTAGAGTCTTGTCTGAGGTATTGTTGAACTCGGCAGGGAGTTCCCTTTTCATTGGTGACAATTTGCAGTGTCTGAGTGCCGCGCAAATGCACGGTCGCAAGGAGCGGCGTCCGCCAGTAACCCCGATACGCGCAGAGGCGCGAGGGCCCGTCCATCGCTGCTTGCAGCTTTAATTAATGATCTGTTTTTACTTTGTGTGTCAGGTGTGTCTCTCGATGTCCGTGTCTGTGGTAGCATCAGTAAGGGTTTGTGTGTTCATACTTGTGTTTTTGTCCTTGTCTTTCTTCAGAGTAAGTCAGTGTCATCAACAGACAGTCAGCCCACTGAGGAGCGCCAGGGCCCATCAGGAGGCTACTCCTCCTCGCAGGGAGGAGCTGAGGCAAAGAGAAGGCGCTGTGATGACAAAGAGCCCCTTCTGCCACACTCCTATGTATGTGTTTTTGTGTGTTCTTGTCCTTATAAGATGAGATAATAAGTTGTTGCTTTAAATGATGACCAAGGGAAACTGAGTAGTTGCAAAGAAATGGCATGTAAATAAACAATAAACAAATAATTCTTATTAAATGCTATTAGTGAGCTATTGATGTGCATATATGCATCATTTTTACAAAATACATTAAAGTAAGCCACATATACACACTAGAGACGTCACAGTGTGTGTGTGTGTGTGTGTGTGTGTGTGTGTGTGTGTGTGTGTGTGTGTGTGTGTGTACGTAAAACATCACGTATGACATTATAGGCCACACAGGGTTCTGGGGGCCTGCGGCCAATTAGAGTTGTGTTTGGTTTGGATGGGTCCAATGAGGAAGAGCAGGGAGCCACAGGCGAGGCAACGCCAGAAGAGAGACGGCCAAGGCAGATAGCTGTAATGAATTAGATGGCTGTGTGTTTGCAGTCTGGAGGATTGATTGACACTGGGAGCCTGTCTGTGCAAGACGGCCTCCAGCTAAATCAGTTTGGTATCAACAACAGTCCAAATCTTCCCACTATTTTAGAGCGAGAACAAGTACAGATAGTTTCCACTCTCAGAATGTTTTTCCTCTCTTTCTGTCTGTCGAGCACATTACAGCTCCCATTTCTCTCTCTTTTTTGCTCTTCTATATCTCTGTCTCTTTAACGTCTCTCAATTTCTCTGGGTTTCGTTCTCACTTTGTTTTTCCTCTCTTCCTGTTTTCTTTTCATTTTTATTCCATCTCTGAATTATTTTACTTTTTCTCTTTCTTCCTCTCTCTCTCTATCTCTCCCTCCCTCTCTCTCTCTCTCCCTCTCTCTCCCTCTCTCTCTCTCTCTCTCTCTCTCTCTCCCTCTCTCTCCCTCTCTCTCTCTCTCTCTCTCTCTCTCTCTCTCTCTCTCTCTCTCTCTCTCCCTCTCTCTCCCTCTCTCTCTCTCTCTCTGTTTCTGTTTCTGTATTTTTGTTCTAGGAATAGACTGTCGACATAGCCCTGCTTTGGCTCTGTATAATTAGGTACTGATGTCACTCCACACTGATGTCAATAGGAATATCAGGCCATGATCACATCAAAGCACTGTTGCCATGGTGACTAAGTGCCATCGTTCTCACCCCAGAAAAAAGGGAGAGAGAGATATAGAGAGATGGCTAGACGAAGAACGAAAATGTGGAAAGAGCAACAGTGCGTGTGAGAGTGAAAGAGAGAGAGAGAGAGAGAAATGTTGATGAGTATGAATTCTTTGGTGAGAATATATGGTATCCAGTATCTTTGTGTTAAATGTTGCATGGAGGACAGTGGAAGGAAGCAAAGAGCAGCCAGTGATATTGATATATCGATCTGTGTGTGGACTTTGTGTGTGTTTTTTGTGTGTTTCCATCTCAATTATTAAAGTTCCCAATGTACATTTACAGTGTACTGCATGTCTCTGTGGGCGATAGAGAGAAAAGGAACCAATAAAACAGCTATGTTATCTTAATGGAAATAGAGAATATTTTACCTTTCTTATCTTATCTTTTTTACTCCTCAGGACAGTGATGGAGACAAGAGTGAAGACAATCTCGTGGTGGACGTTTCCAATGAAGTAAGTTGCTTGTTCAGTCAGATTTTGTGGTTATTCTGGTTGCCCACTATCAGACAACAAGTAGAGCAATAGCGAAAGTGACCCATCAGGGACATATGGGTTACTTTCTGTTTAATCATTACTTAATGGCAAAGTTTATCAATGGGGCAACCTGTGACTACACTCACAGAAGTCATACATCTCACAGAAAGACATTTCTTCTAACCGCTTTGAAAATATTCCACCTTCACTACCAATGTTTACTCACAATTTTCCTTCTCCATTATGGAAAATATTTCATTCACCCACAGAACCCTCAGCTCTACATCCCTATTGCAGAAAGTATCTTTGATTTCCCTACAGAGCCACAAGTTACAAGTCGCTTTTATCCTACAGAAGCTCTTTGACACTGTGTTGCAGCCCACACATGAATTACGCATGAATCCAACGTTGGGAGTACTAGTGTTGCTCGCGGGAACTGTAGATGTATTTGGCACCGCTTGGAACCACCCTCCGTCCTCTGCATAACCCTGTCTGTCTGGCTGTCGATAGTTCAATTTAAAATACAGATCTGTGTGCGTGTGCGTGCGTTACATTTATTTTTGCATCATTTAGTTTGAGGCTAAATTTGAGTATTTTCACAGTCTTGGATAATGAAAATGTCACGAGTCACTTTTCATGTGGCTGTTTTAGAGAAAGCCACTAGTACACAGAATTGGGTAATTGCCTAAAGAATAAGTATAGACATACTGTAGCCTACAAAATGACTTAATAGACTTACTGTAATATTATATTTTCATACGTGATTATTTTTTTGTTTAGTTTAGTTTGCAGGCAGGGACATTTTTTTTCTCCATTATTGACTAATATACAAATCATTTATTAGCTTGATAGATTTATCCTTTGGTCTGTAAAATGTCATAAAAAAAGTTAGGTTGTAAAAAAACATCCAAAACCCAACTATATTGATTTTTACATTATCAAAGACAAAGAAAAGCAGAACATTATTCACATCTGAGAAGCTGGAATTTAGATTAGCCTCATTTTCTGATAATCAAGAAATTAAGTGATCCTTTCAGCTTGTACTCATATACTCACACATATACTGTTTGTTTTGCTTTCTGGATTGCTTCTTTTAATGCCAATCATCTATAGTAACCTAGGTTTGTGTGTGCATGTGTGTGTGTCTGTGTGTGAAATGTGAAACAAGTCAGCAGGTATGTAGCTAGTTCAGCTTTCCGCTGCAGTTTCCTTGTAAATAGGAAGAGCTCCTCTGTAAGCTCATTATCAGCCACCGCTGTTTGTGTTTTCTTCTTGTGAACCGTGTCTGTCCACACACATTCACAAATACTTGTTCTACCCATTTCTTCCCATACGTCTTCTGTTTATTTCTGTTCTCTCTCCAACCTCTTGAAGCCTCAGTTCTTCCATCTCTCCACTGTCTCTTTTCTTTTCACTTCTTCTTTCCCACTCCTCTCACCCTGCTCCACCTCACCCTTTTCTCCTCCCTTCTCTCATTAGATAACTGCAGTCTGGTTCATTTAATATATGCAAAGCCGTTTATGCCCCTGGAATATTTTAGTTCTGTAAATACTTCACGCAGTGTAGCAAAATATGTTTTATCTAAGCCCACTGTATTTTGATATTGCACACAAAAGCGGAACCGGTCTCTTGTGTGATTTGGAAACTGGTACAAAAGCAGAAAGAAAAAAATGTGTCAAATGTTGGTAATGGCAGAAAAATGAAGGTGTGTGTGTGTGTGTGTGTGTGTGTGTGTGTGTGTGTGTGTGTGTGTGTGTGTGTGTGTGTGTGTGTGTGTAAGCACTAAAATGTCTGTGCTGATCACTGTGACCCAGTGAGAAGTGCTTACTTCAGTACTCTGTTCTGTGGGAGGCAGCGCTGGCTCAACAGTGGCTCCAGTGATAAAAGCAGCTGTAACAGCAACATTATCTCCAGGTCCATACACTTCTGTCCTGGCGACAGTGACAATCTCTACTGTTTCATGTAATGTTCCCTGAGCTCTGAGTCCCTTTACAAATCACAATACAGAGTGTAACGCTAGATGGTGTGGTGTGTCCATTAAGGAAGAATCTGCAGCATTTTACTTTAAATGTACTTTGAAACTCTATAACCTACTGCTGTAACATAACATACTCTGCCTAGTTCAGCTTTCACACATGCTGGCTCAGAGATATGTTTTAAAAAATATTATAAAGAAAAAGACAATAAGTGGGTGTTGAGACTGAAACAGCCCTCGCATTATAAAATGCAAGAGCCTGCGGTGTGGGGGCATGTTGCTGGCAGGTACGGGTGAGACAGTGAAATACGATCCAGGAATTCCAGTCGGTGTAATGAAGGTTTATCATTCATCAAAAACACTGCACAGTGGTTTATAACATTACCAGGAAGGTCTTTTACAGCAGAAAGATATCATGGTGACAATAATTTAATCTTTAGTTGCTTCAATTGAGAGGTAGCAGCATTCACGTAAAAAAAAAAAATCTCTGTTTGTCATTCAGGAGCCTAACTCTCCTGTGGGCAGCCCTCCTCACTCCCCCCACGGGAACGGGTTAGACCGGGCTCCTACCCTAAGGAAAGAGCTCCCGGGCTCCTCAAGCACAGGAGAGGCCCCCTCCACCCCAAACCCCCGCAGCCCCACCCCAGGGAAGGGCAAGGACCCTGCACAGGTATGACAGATAGTTGCTGCACTCTGCTGACTGGGAGGGTTCTGTCTGCTTTTGCTTAATGCTGATATATTAATGTATTTTTCAATAGTTTAATGAGACTAAAGATTTTCCGCCTCTTTTCTTTTGTAACAAAATTGCATTCTTTTTCACTTTGTACCCTTAAGTTGCCCATTCCTGGTTATGCTATCATGTATGGTGTTTTGCTTTGGGAATAAAATCACATTAAACTCGTACTATCGAGGTTTAGTTACTACTAAACCTCGTACAGATAGCTGTACCGGTATCACTAAGACAATTTTTTGCACTTTGCATTGAGATCATTTAAAAAGTGACAGATAATAATTCTGAAAGTCAGTGTGCTAAAGGAGGGCTTCAGCAGCAGATCAGCCATGGTTTTTATTCGTTGTATTTCTTATTTGACTTCTCTACAGATGGATAAGTCCCAGTCTCCGTTGTCCAAGTCTGGCACCCCATCCCCGTCCCACCGTGAGGCCCTTACCCCAGGAGCCCCAGGAGCCCCTGGTCCCAGCACCTCCTGCCTTCGTCTGGTCAGCAAAGCAGCATCCAGCGCAGACCCTCTTGGTGAGACTCTCCTGACTGTTACTGTTAACAAGCTTGATGAAATGTTAAAACTAAAAATGTTGTTGTGATATTGTAACTGTTGAAAAGGGAGCTTGCTAATACGTATAACAGGCTATTACAACATTAATCTACTACATACATTTATAACTGTTCTTTTTACATTTGTAACCACTAACTCAGAAAGTGAAAAAGCTAAACTAAAATTGTAATGTGATTACATAACTCATCACTAGTGGAGAAAGCAATTACTTTCTAATTAAGCTGATTTAAGTAAACTGAACTAGCTGCTCCCTGAATTAGACTGCCATGACCTGAATGGGATTTGTTCCCAGTCTACCTCTGCCCTTCATGCCATATATCCTTTTGTTCCTCAGTTTTTCCATTTCCTCATTTGTTTATGCTATGACATTACTCATGCAGTAATAGTTTACTGCTTTTGTGCAAAAATGTCTTTATTAGATCAGAGCAAAGTTAAACAGAAAATATGCCTATAGCACTGATGTTTTGAAAACCATAAGAGAAAGTGAGACCCCTCTGACTCTAACTCTTACCACTGTGCTCTTGAGCAAGGCTCTTAACTGCTGTGTGTGCTCCTCTGTGGCCAGCAGTGAAGACCGTTGTTGTACATGCAGCTCAACAAATAAAGTTTAATGACAGAAAAAGATTTCCATTCTTCTCAGCCCCTCTGTGACTGTGTTTGTGCTTGTGTGCCATGTATTGTTTCCCCTCTTTATTTCTATCCTTCAATCCCTCCTTCCTCTTTCCCTGCCTGCCCAGCTCTCCGCAGTCCCATGTCTGTGCCCCCTGGTTCATACCCAGCTCATTTTGGCGTGGTGTCCCACGCAGGCCTGAATGGGGAGCTGGCCAGCCCAGGAGGTTTCGGTGGGGCTCTAACTCTTTCTCCACAAATCAGCGCAGCAGCCAGTGCCTACTCCCGAAGCCCCATGGTGAGTAAAGGCCAAATTAGAATCAGAATCAGAATCAGAAAGGGCTTTATTGCCAAGTACGTTGCACATACGAGGAATTTGTCATGGTGTTGTTGGAGCATGTCACACATACAAATATAAGAAGGATAAAAAGATATAAACAATATAAGTATAAACATATACACACAGTACGTATTAATAACGATAAAATAAATTTAAATAAATAGTAAAATAAGTTAAACAGTAGTAAAAGGGACACTACAGCAGAGTGGGTACAGTGGCATGAGGGGCCAGAGGTGGGGTGTGGAGAGAGTCAGGGTGGTTTCCGGGCCTTGTTTAGAAGGCTAGTGGCGGAGGGGAAAAAACTGTTTATGTGGCGTGAGGTTTTGGTCCTGATGGACCTCATCCTCCTGCCAGAGGGGAGTGGCTCAAAGAGCTTGTGTCCGGGGTGGGAGGGGTCAGCCACATTCTTTCCAGCACGCTTCAGAGTCCTGGTGGCGTATAGGTCCTGGAGCGGCGGCAGATTGCAGCCAATCACCTTCTCAGCCGACTGAATGACACGCTGCAGCCTGCCCTTGTCCTTGGCAGTGGCAGCAGCGTACCAGATGGTGATGGAGGATGTGAGGATGGACTCAATGATGGCTGTGTAGAAGTGCACCATCATTGTCTTTGGCAGGTTGAATTTCTTCAGCTGCCGCCGCAGGAAGTACATCCTCTGTTGTGCTTTCTTCACGAGGGAGCTGATGTTCAGCTCCCACTTGAGATCTTGGGAGATGGTAGTTCCCAGGAAGCGGAAAGACTCCACAGTGTCAATTGTGGAGCCACAGAGGGTGATGGGGGCAGGTGGGGCTGGGTTCTTTCTGAAGTCCACAACCATCTCCACTGTCTTTAGAGCATTGAGCTCTAGGTTGTTTTGCTTGCACCAGGTCACCAGGTGGTCAGCCTCCCACCTGTAGGCGGACTCGTCTCCATCAGAGATGAGTCCGATGAGGGAGGTGTCGTCCGCAAACTTCAGAAGCTTGACGGACTGGTGACCGGAGGTGCAGCTGTTGGTGTATAGGGAGAAGAGCAGAGGAGAAAGAACGCAGCCCTGGGGGGATCCAGTGCTGATGGACTGTGAGTCAGAGACGTGTTTCCCCAGCTTCACATGCTGCTTCCTGTCAGACAGGAAGTCAGTGATCCACCTGCAGGTGGAGTCAGGCACACCAAGCTGGGAGAGCTTCTCCTGAAGCAGAGCCGGGATGATGGTATTGAAGGCAGAGCTGAAGTCCACAAACAGGATCCTGGCGTAGGTTCCTGCGGAGTCCAGGTGCCGGAGGATGTAGTGGAGGGCCAGGTTGACTGCATCATCTACAGTCCTATTGGCTCTGTAGGCAAACTGCAGGGGGTCCAGGAGGGGGTCGGTGATGGCTTTGAGGTGTGAAAGCACAAGGCGCTCAAAGGACTTCATAACCACAGAGGTCAGGGCGACGGGTCTGAAGTCATTAAGTCCTGTGGTCCTTGGCTTCTTGGGGACAGGGATTATGGTTGAGGTCTTGAAGCAGGCTGGCACGTGACATGTCTCCAGTGAGGTGTTGAAAATGTCTGTGAACACTGGAGACAGCTGGTCAGCGCAGTGCTTCAAGCTGGATGGGGAGACAGCATCCGGTCCAGCAGCTTTCCTGGGATTCTGTCTCCTAAAGAGTCTGTTGACGTCCCTCTCGTGAATGGAGAGGGTCGTCACTGAGGTGGGAGGGGGGGTGGAGGTGGAGGGGACCTTTAAGGAGGGCATTGGTGGGGGGGCCCAGGACCCTGCTGAGGTGGGCGAGGTGGAGGTGATGCACAGTGGCTGTAGCTGTAGGGAGGAGTCGTGGGGGATGGTGTCAGGACTGTCACCAAATTTTGTCTTTCAAATCGACAGTAGAACTCGTTCAGGTCGTTGGCTAGGTGTCGGTCATTGAAGGAGTGGGGGGTTTTAGGCTTGTAGTTGGTGATCTGCCTAAGTCCTTTCCAGACAGTCGCAGAGTCATTAGCTGAGAACTGGTGTTGGAGCTTCTCAGAGTACCGATGTTTAGCCTCCTTCACTGCCTTGCTAAATTTGTACTTTGACTCTTTAAATCTGTCTTTGTCCCCACTCCTGAACGAGTCTTCCTTAGCCAGCCTTAACCTTCTGAGTTTGGCTGTGAACCAGGGTTTGTCATTGTTGTACCTCACCCTGGTGCTTGATGGAACACAGCAGTCCTCACAGAAGCTGATGTATGACGTCACAGCCTCTGTGTACTCATCCAGACTGTTGGTAGCAGTCCTGAACACATCCCAGTCAGTACAATCCAAACACGACTGGAGATCCTCCACAGCCTCACTGGTCCACTTCCTTGATGTCCTCGCTACAGGTTTGCAGAGCTTTAGTTTCTGCCTGTAGGCGGTGATCAGGTGGACCATGACGTGGTCAGAGTGTCCCAGTGCAGCACGGGGGACGGCGTGATAAGCATCCCTGACTGTGGTGTAACAGTGATCCAGAATGTTCTCCTCTCTGGTCGGGCATTTAATATGTTGTCTATATTTAGGGAGTTCATGAGTGAGGTTCCCTTTATTAAAGTCACCAAGGACAATAACTAGGGAGTCCGGGTTGGTCCGCTCCACACACAGTATCTGGTCGGCAAGCATGCGCTGCGCGTCCTGCACGTTGGCCTGCGGTGAGATGTAAACACCGACCAGAATGAATGAATGGAACTCACGGGGTGAATAAAAAGGCTTACAGTTTATGATGAAATACTCCAGGTCAGGAGAACAATGCTGCTGGATCACTGTCACGTCGTTGCACCAACCGCTGTTGATGTAGAAACAGATTCCTCCACCTTTAGTTTTGCCAGAGAGGTCCGTGTCTCTGTCCGCTCTGAAAAGCTGGAAGCCTGCCAGCTGCAGCGCAGAGTCCGGTATTATTCCACAGAGCCACGTCTCCGTGAAGCACAAAACAGCAGATGAAGAAAAGTCCCTGTTTCCCCCCAACAGCAGTTGTAATTCCTCCACTTTGTTGGGCAGAGAGCGCACGTTAGAGAGGAATATTCCAGGTAACGGTGTGCGTGATCCTCGCTGGCGGAGACGCACCAGCGCACCGGCCCGTTTCCCTCTCCTCCGGCGTTTCGCTGCGTGAGCAAAGGTGAGCGCACCTTTGACCAGAATGTCCAAAATTTCCAGTGAAGGGAGAAGAAAAGTGGGAAATAAGTCTGATGGTGTTGTTGCCCTGAAGTTCACGAGCTCTTCACTTGTGAATGAGATACGGGTACCATCGCAAGAAACAAAGTTAAAACACAAAACAAAACAAAACAGAGCGATCCAACACACCGTGTCGCCATTCTGCGGCGCCATCATCTATTCTTCTCTGTCAAGGTTTGATTTATAGTTAAGCATCAACTTGAACCGCTATAATGTGTTCTGTTGTACTGTTGTGCATTCATTATATACTTAAAGTTATCATGTTTACATTCTGTAATTCACTTTGATAGAGAGCGACATTCATAGAGAGAAGTTTTTTCATTGAAATGGCTTACCTGGATCACAAAAGGCTATGCTGTGCAGCACTGCTGAAAGAAGGTTTAGCCTTTCTTCAACACGCCTCATGTTGTCTTCCTAATCAGTAAACATGAGTAAGCATCAGAAACATGTACGTACATATGTAGCCTCCACATTTAGCTCCCACAGAACTCCAACATAAGGCTTAAGGCAAGATGTACACTGCAGTGCGCTGTTCACCACCCTGTCATCAGTCTCATCACATATTAGTGACTGCACACTAATATGCACTCACTTCAGCAGAGGTTTCAGACTGCAGACTTTGGTCACCCCATTGTTTTAATTTTGCTGCACAGTGGAATGATTTTGTCTTCTTACAGCGATTGTATTGTAACAGTCATCATATTAAATTGTACCTTTATCTTTTAAAAAAACTGTTCAATCGGTTGAATCTACATACGTCGCCTGTACTTGCTAAGTGTTTTATTTTTTATTTCATCTAGAAATCAGCTGCATTTTTTAAGTTAGTCCTTTGTCAAGCTGTTAATTGTTTGTCCGCTCTTTCATCATCACCAGGTGGCGTATGACTCTCGGTCTCACCTGAGGGCACCAGGGCTGTCCTCTTCTCTGCCTGGTTCCTCTGGCGGCAAGCCGTAAGTATTTGCACTGTCGATATTCAATTTTAGCTTGAAAATTGTTTGTTATCTACATTTGGTAGACACATATTTTAAGCATTTTAATACTATTTGTGTGTACATGTTTAAAGGTGCTGTAGGTAGGATTGCGGAGATCCAGGACTTAACCAAAATATGAACATCGACAACTTCTCAGTCCCTCCCCCCTTTCCGCTAAAGCCCAAAACGGTCTCCTAAGCCCCTCTCCCCACAAGGGAGAATGAATGCGTGATTGACACGCAGTTAGACACCCCCCCTGATTGGTGCATCTGAACAGGGAGCGGTGGATTTTTGCAAATCGCACTACAGGCTGTAGGTGCTGCCAGAGGAGCCAGATTATTTTTTTTTTTAATTACCTGCTTCATGTAGTTCTACTCGAACATAGGGTCAGTAAGGGTCAGCAAATATGACAGAAAGTTAGCTACTGCACCTTTAACATGGATAGTTATTGTAGTTACACAGGGCCGTTAAACAATTTATTTTCTTTTCTGTTGATTAAAAAAGAAATATGTGAAAGCTGAGTAGGATAATCAGTCAGGCTAAACAAATAGTTAGACACAGACGATTGCACATACCTTAGTCAAAACTTGCTCAGTGATAATCCAAAAAATATTTGGATCGTATAAGAATCCAAATTAGTAGTAGTTCCTCCTAGCTGCTCACTTTGAGTTTTTCTATTTACCCAGTGCTTTTCAATGTTGCACGTTGACCCTATCTAACAAAGATAGATACTGTGGAATTTCACGTGTCTAGATCACCTTCTCCAACACACTTGCACACAGTCCATTCGGCTGTGCTGACTGATGAACAATGTTGTTTTTGTCATTTGTTGCAGAGTAGCAATTCATTCTTGTGGTGCTAATTTGAAATCATAAAACAGCTTTGGCTTCCACTCCGCTACAGTATTGATCGGCCATTAGCAATGCCACACTGACTCTGCCCTGTAATACAATCAGCCATCATGCATTCCCGCCTACAGCTACAGTGGGCCAAGTAATTGCCAGAATTCTGGCAATTATTACTGAAGTTCCAAGGCCATTAAGGTGTCATCAGACTTCACAACTTGTGCACTGACTTGTGTGTAGTTGTTTGTGCATTGTGTATATTTACTTGTTGCTCCTCTGCTTTCACTTGCTCATTGATTGAATGATTGATTCCACCGTGTCTGTCCAGTCCTTCAATCTTCTTTGCAGTACCTACTGCTCTAAACTCTTATGTTTAGCTGTAGCTCTTCAGTTTTGAAGTATTGATTTCTTTCTGGTCTCTTCTCTGCAGCGCCTACTCGTTCCATGTGAGCGCAGACGGCCAGATGCAGCCGGTGCCCTTTCCCCCTGATGCCCTGCTGGGCCCGGGAATCCCTCGCCACGCCCGTCAGATTCATACCCTGAACCACGGAGAGGTGGTGTGTGCCGTCACCATCAGCACCTCGACGCGCCACGTCTACACCGGAGGCAAGGGCTGCGTCAAGGTGTGGGACATCAGCCAGCCTGGAAGCAAGAGCCCCATGGCCCAGCTGGACTGTCTGGTGAGACACCAGGGAGGAAGTCAAACAGGCACACACACAAGTTTTAAAAATAGAAATGAGTACACCGACAAACATTTACATATCAGGCCATGAAAACAAAAGTGTACGTACAATATATTCACTGACCTGATTTGTTGTTATTGGCCATGTCATCTTTCCTTCTAGATTTTGTTGACATTATCAAAATGTCAATATTCATTTCCTGAATGTCTCCAATCATGTTACCATCCCATAAAGTCTATTTTTTTCTTGATCCACATCAGGCATAACCTAACTTTTTTTTTAATCTTGTCCAATCAGAACAGGGATAACTACATCCGCTCCTGTAAAATCCTCCCTGATGGACGGACCTTGATCGTCGGCGGGGAGGCCAGCACACTGTCAATCTGGGATTTGGCCACGCCCACTCCTCGCATTAAGGCGGAGCTGACGTCGTCTGCACCCGCCTGCTATGCTCTGGCCATCTCCCCTGACAACAAAGTCTGCTTCTCCTGCTGCAGCGACGGCAACATTGTCGTCTGGGACCTTCACAACCAGACCCTGGTCAGGTAAGAGGAGAGAGGGAAGGAAAGGACAGTGAAAGGAGAAAAATAACATAAAAAATTGGTGCTTTAGCTCCACAAATAGATTGCTGTCAGGAGGGAGCACAGAAGGGAGAGGGAGGAAGATGAGGGAGCGAAACCCCTGGAGGACGTGGAAACACTTCTTAAGGAGAGAAAAAGGAAACAGAGAACAAGGAGATAATATTTTGAAGAAGAAAGAAGGAGGGAGGAAGAATCAGTCTGGGGCTTCCTTAACTAACCCTATGGTCAGGAAAGGAGAGGGTGGGATGAACCAGCCTGAACCAGATTCTGGCAAGGTAGGAGAAAGATGAATTGAAGGAGATGGGTAGCAAAGACTGTGGTAAGGAGGGGGGCAGGAGAGCAAGGAGAATCAGGTGAGGGCAGTAGGTGGTCTAGGGAGGAAAGAAATCAAATATATTTGGTCTGACACATCAGGAGAAAGAAAGCAAAGACACACAGACACACACAGGATGCAGAGTCTGTAGAGTGTATGCATGTCTTTGTGTTCACCTGTGAAGCTCTTGTGTGTCTCCTCCCTGCAGGCAGTTCCAGGGCCACACAGACGGAGCGAGCTGCATCGACATCTCCAACGACGGTACCAAACTGTGGACGGGAGGGCTGGACAACACAGTCCGCTGCTGGGACCTCCGAGAGGGACGCCAGCTCCAGCAACACGACTTCACCTCGCAGGTACACACACACATACTTCCCATACTGCACGTTATCTAACATGTAGGTACACACTTGTATCACATGGTCAGATACACATAAACCCACATAGAAAATTTAGCTCGCAGAGACACACAGAGTAAACATACACAGCTGCACAAACTCGCATAGCAGATACACACACATGTTAAAAAATAAACAAACAACAGTAGATATACATGCACATCAATTGTTTTACAGGTACATGCAAGTACAGTACATTACAGGATCATCTGAACACATCACATCGCATCTACACAGACTTAAACTTAGAATTTACCTTGAACACAGATCCAAACAAACACACACCATGAACTCACCTCGCAGGCATATACACCAATACACAGCAGCAAAAACACATCAACAAACACCAACATGATTTCACCTTACAGGCGCCTTCTCACACACACACACACACACACACACACACACAAACACTATCGCTCTATTTCACTCCTCACTGCCACAACAGAGCTATAGAGTTGACCACCGTTGTCTTATGAGTTTCGATCCACCGTGTAATGATTTTTTCTCGGCTTTGCCATGTCTCTCTCCATCTACCACTTTCCCTATCTCTCTTGCTGTTCTCTCTTTCTTTCCCAATTTATTAATTCACTTTATATTTACCTCTATTTACCGTCATTCCACTCTTTCCGTTTTTTAACTTTCCACCATCTTTCCTCTTTTCTATTCACACTCATCATCTTTCTCTTTTCCACGATTAATTCCTTCATCTGTCCTCCCTACTTCCCTCCATTGTTCTCTTTCTCTCATCAACCTTACCTTCTTTCCTCCCTCATCCCCCATTTCCTCACATCTTCTCCCCATTTGCCATTTTGGTTTTCATTTCTGCACCCTTGCTTCCTTTCTTCTGTCCTCCCCTCCATTTCATTTTCTACCTTCCTTTAAATCCCTTTCTTCCCTCTCCGTCTCCAGATCTTCTCTCTGGGCTACTGTCCGACAGGCGAGTGGCTGGCTGTGGGAATGGAGAGCAGTAACGTGGAAGTTCTGCACGTCTCCAAACCTGACAAGTACCAGCTGCACCTCCATGAGAGCTGCGTTCTTTCTCTGAAGTTCGCCTACTGTGGTATGCACACGCAGTTTTTGCACAGTACATTATGCCTTTTTTCACCCTTTTACTTTTGTTTAACCTGTAGTTGTGTGTGTGTGTGTGTGTGTGTAAACAATAAACAAATAATTATTATTAAATGCTATTAGTGAGCTATTGATGTGCATATATGCATAATTTTTACAAAATACATTAAAGTATACACACCAGAGACGTCACTGTGTGTGTGTGTGTGTGTGTGTGTGTGTGTGTGTGTGTGTGTGTGTGTGTGTGTGTGTGTGTGTGTGTGTGTGTGTGTGTGTGTGTGTGTGTGTGTGTGTTTGCTATTTCAGGCAAGTGGTTCGTGAGCACAGGAAAGGACAATCTGTTAAATGCATGGAGGACACCGTATGGAGCAAGTATTTTCCAGGTGAGGGACGAGTGCAATGCTCTGAGTATGTTTATGCTCTGTGTATATACATATTTATATATATATATATATATATACATATATAAATATATGTGCGTATTTAGGGCTGCAGAGTCATCTGTTAGTCAGTGTGGATAGTGTTGTTTAAGCTATCTCTGCTTGATCCTGTCCGTGTACCTCACACTCACACTCACACTCACACACACACACACACACACACACACACACACACACACTGAGCCCTAAAGGCAAAAGAGAGAAAAAGATGAGGGAGTTCAGAGGGAGAAAGCGAACGATAAACATTTTTTTGTCAAATCCAGGTTTGTTGATCCATGGTGAGTTGCGAAGGTTTATCAGAGAGTGCAGGCTGCCAAACTCACACACACACACACACACACACACACACAGAACAAATGTAATAACTCATCATGTTCAATTGCTCCGTTTGAGGAAATATTGAAACGTGAATATGCAGGGATGAAATATTTTCAGCTGAGCAGGTTAATCAGGGTGTGAATGAAACTAGCAAGGGGAGATAAAGGCACATTTAAGATGAGCTTTTTCTGTGTGTGTGTGTGTGTGTGTGTGTGTGTGTGTGTGTGTGTGTGTGTGTGTGTGTGTGTGTGTGTGTGTGTGTCTGTGTGCGTGCGTGTGTGCGTGCGTCATATTTCTGTAAGCTACAGTGGGCAGCAGGGTAGGCTGCTCCTGTCTCTCCCTGCGGACTAAAAGGAGAATGCTGGCTATCTGCTTTGTTATCCAAATGCCAAACGTTTCTCCTGCCAAACAGCTCCCTCCTGTCACCGTGTTATACAGAGCGGCTCTCTCTCTCTCCTCCTCCTCCTTTCTGGTTTATCACTGTCCTTTCCAGTTTCTGTCTCCTTGCTTCTCTTTAACCCCCCGCTCCTCTCATTTTTCCTCTCTCTCTCTCCTTGTTTCTCTGTTTATGGTTGTCCTTTCTCCCTCTCTGCGCTCACTCCTTTTTATCTTTCTTTCCTAATCTGTACCTCTACCCTTACTTTTTTTCTCTGTCCTAGTCCTTTGGTTTATCCCTGTTCTCTCCATCTTCCCTTCCATAGTTTTCATTCCCTTTTTCTTACACTACCCCTTCACTTTGTTTTCCTCTCTTGTTCTCTCCTACCCTTTGGCTGGTCTGTTCGTTGCATATCCATCTCTTTCTCTCCCTCTCTCTGTTTCTTTGTTCTTTATCAAATACGCTTTATTGGCATATATATAAATGTTACATCATTGCTATTGCCTAATTACATATGACTGAATACATACTAATATATTTACTATATAAGTACATGTCATCACACTCAAAAAATGTTCATTGTTTTCTCTGGTGTTTACACAATGCAGCGAACTTTATCAAGACGGGCATTCAATGTCTGACATTAACTACTAAAGAACTAAAACATTGTAATGCTAGAGGATGTTAAGTCTCTGAGTTTCAGGACACAGTTTTCCTTTCATATTTTTTTTAATCTCTCTTTTCCACTCCATCTCTGACTCAAACCCTCCCAAACTCATCTTTTGGCTTGTCATTGCATCCCTCCCTCCTGAACGCCCCCCAACTCCCCAACCTGCTATCTTGGTATAGTACGAGGGATTCTGTGTGAAATGGCCTCTCACCTGGGGCTTGGTGATTGACAGCCCTGCTGTGCCTGTAGCAGGGAGGGAAAGAGGGGAGGAGAGGGGAGAGGAGTTTAGAGAGGAGGAGTCAACATGAGAGAGGGGGAAAGAGCGAAAGGGGAGGGAAGAGGAGAAGGAGAGTCTGGGAAGAAAGAAAGGCAGATAAATGATGATGGAGCAGTGGGAGGGGGAGGAGGAGGGGGACCAGAGGGAGCTTTAGATCATCTAAAGCCAGGTGCCCAGGTCTGGCTTTCAGACACAGGAGTGGAAAGAGGGGAAAAAGAGGGTTGTGCATTTTGCGAGTTCATACAGACCGTCAGACTTGTGCTGCTAGTGATGCTTAAACCTGCAGTTAATGAGGCTGCATCTCTCCAGAGAAGGAGAGAGAGTAAAAAAAGAGAGAGAGCAGCGTGTCTCACATTGAAGCGGACGAATGAGTCAGCATCCTGGAGCTGTGGAGTTGTCTGTTTGGAAATAGTTGCCGACTGTTTTGAAATGCAAAAGTGTCGTGTATGATTGAGTGTTAGCTGATGAGTCAAATCCTTTCTAACATCTTTCTCTTTGTGTTTGTTTTCTCTCCTTCTGTCTCCATCCATCTATCATCACTCTCTCTCCTGGGTTTTGATGTCTGTCTCTCGCCCGCTCCCAGTCCAAGGAGTCCTCGTCTGTGCTGAGCTGTGACGTCTCCCCGGACGACAAGTACATAGTGACGGGCTCCGGGGACAAGAAGGCCACGGTGTACGAGGTGGTGTACTGAGGGCCGGGACGAGATGGGAAGAGACAGGACGGAGATTTTTCTGGTGGTTTTTTTGGAGGATAGGGGAGGGGCAACCAGTTGCCCCGCCAACCGCTCCTGATCCTCATGAAATCAGCAACAGCAGCACCTCCGTCTCAGTCCTCCGAGTCCTCCTGACCCTCACCCCTAATACATCTCCCCCTCTCCCCCTTTTTCCTGTGATATAAGCTACTGTGGAAGCTCCTGAATGCCTCCTCCCTCCTCCCCCCCTTCCCCTTTTAGCCCAAGGATGAGGCATGATAGCAGAGAGAGAGAGGCAGAAAGGGAAGCAGCAAGATAAGAAGGACAAAGGAAAAGGGCGGTGGAGCATAAAGATAAAGTCGGGAGGGGAAGACAAGAAGGAGGAGAGAAAGCGAGAGTGCGGAAGGAAGAGAAATGAAAGGGAGCATGAGGAGAGGGAGGAGGAGGAAAGAGGCAGGGTAATTAGGGCTGTTTCCTGATTAAGAGCTCAGTGGAAGGGAGGCCCCCAGAGGAGGCGCGGAGCGGCACTGTGGGAGCGCCAGCCAGGAGCACTGATACCACACAATCGATTCATTAGCCAGACAGTGGAAGCCTTAATGAGGCTGACGCCGCAGCTCGCTCTCCCCAGCGAGAGGTGTCAGGAGCTCGGGAACGATGACGCTCCGAGATGGAGGGGGTCGTTTCAGATATCCACATACACTGACATGAAACATAGACCTGCTCACACGCACACACAGGCGCACGTCATCGGGCAAGAATACACACACTCTCGGATACACCCCCTTGAGGTGATCGCAGGAAGAGAGAAACACACACACACACACACACACACACACAACACACAGAGCACCCAATTAAACATTCATCGCAGCATTCCCCGTCTCACTGCTTAATATCTATTTTATTTTGGTCTGACAAAGGCAGCGTCTAATGAGCAGCGGAGTCAATGGGATTCTCCCAGGGCCCAGAGACACAAACACAGAACATCAGCCGAGCTGTTCCCTCTAATTCCTCTGGATTGTTCTCCTGACACCGGGCGCTGCACTCACTCTCATTAAAGGCACTGTCAGCTAGATGAAGTAGCAGCACGCCAACTTCACTGTAAGGCAGACAAGAGGGCAAATTTACACTACCCGATTACGCTATCATCAGCAGCAAACTAAGCAGCTAATCCGAATCCTTTTACATTTTATGCAACTAGTTGCTGTTTTCATTTACACACCAGATGAGAATAACATGTTTATCAAAGTCATTGTCTCCATCTCTGCCTGCCTGCTGATGTGCTAGTGTTCAAAATGGCTAAATCTGGTTCGGTGAGCTATTGATTGCTATTAATTGATGAAAATACACTTATAGATTTAAATGATTGATGCCACTCTTTCGCTAAGTATGAAGCAGCCTGCTAACCTAGCTTAGCATAAAGACTGAAAACGGGGAAACAGCTAGCCTGGCTCTGTCCAGAAGTAACCAAATCTACCTACCAGCACCTCTAAAGCTCATGATTAACATATTATATCTTGTGTTAAATCAACAACTTGCTGTTTCACGGGGGGGTGGGGGCTGGGGGGTTATGTGCAGGACTATTTCTTGGCACGGAGCAGTTTCCTGGTAACCTAGTCATGCACATAACCGCCCTGTAAAACAGCAACATGTTGTTTTTACACTTATGGTTACACTTATGGTTATGGTATGGATTAAAGAACGAGATATAGCGTGTTCATTAGTGATCTTTAAAGGTGCTGGTAGGTGGGTTTTGCTTCCTTTGGACAGAGCCAGGCTAGCTGCTCCCCATTGTTTCCAGACTTTATGCTAAGCGACTGCTGGCTGTAGCCACATATTTACACTACAGATGTGGGAGTCGTATCAATCTTCTGATCTAATTCTCAGCAAGAAATCAAATAAGTGTATTTCCCAAAGTATTTTTCAAAAGTATGAACTATTTCTTTAAACCTGATTCTTGCTCTTCAGTCCTCCTTGTATAATATTCCAAACTGTCAGGCAAACTGTGTATCAGAGCTTTCTGCTTCTGTAGAACATGCATCACCATTATGTAGACTAAACAGGCACATTTTAAGCTTTTCTTTTATTACTCATTTATTTCAGTATTTTTTTATAAATAGTTATTGCTCGTCTTATGTAATGATATGTTTATGTATTGGGGTTGCCTATGATTGCATTTCGGGTTCGGGGGAGCAAACAGAGGGACGCACTCACACATGGGGACATACAAAATCAAGTAGAACACAGGCGGGAAAAATATTTTTGTTCTTTTAACTTTCTTTTTTTTTTTTTAAATCAGTGTGTTTTTATCCTTGGTGGTGGTGACAGGCAGGGGCATACAACATCAGCAGTCCAATGTAAAGAAAAATAAATAAGGGCCTCTGTTTTGTTTGTTGTTTTTGTTTTATTCCCTTTCTTTTCAAAAGTGGTAGCAAATGTAATGTAGTCTGTTTTCAGTCCTTATTGTGCAGCTGAACTATGTTTCTGTTGAGTCCGTGGTCAGTGTACAGCAGGCGTCGGCTGCGACATGACGATTCAGATTTAGCCATCGAAGAGGTCCCACTTTTTACTGCATGCTTGTTACGCTCAAGCTCCACTTCTGCTGATAGAATGAGACAAATCCAATTTTACTCAGTAGATACAGTGAACGGTCTCACGGCCACAGTTTTACTGTTTTGAATTTTACATTACAGTATGCAACTCAATTCAATTGTATGTTTTAGCCAAATTTGTCCATGTTTCTCACTGCAGCGCTAATGCAGGATAGAAGAATTATGAGGGACTTCTCTAATGGCTACTGTACCAGCGAGGAGTCAGAGATCATCTGTACAGTTCAATGCCTTTGCCTGCCTCTTTCCCTTTCTGCCCGTCAGTCACAGGCAGACCTAAATGATATTCTCATACACAAGCTTGTATACTACTCAGAATGATGCTGTATAATGGTTATGCATTTGGTGGTATAGCGTGAATATTTGGGACATTGTATTTGATACTCTTCTTTACCTGTCAGTAACGTATCTCCCCTCTGCTTGTGCTTTCTCTGTTCCAACAGTATAAAAAGTTTTATTTTCCGTTATACAAGCCGTGTTTAGTTTTTCTTTTAAAAAGCCAAGGATATTTTTTTTTTTTTTACTGCACTGTGTCTTCTTCCCTTCTGATGCGTTTCCTATGTGCTGTACAAGAAATACTATGTGTGAAAAATAAACCAAACTTGTGTTCATCCTTTCAGGTGTCTGCTGTGACGGTCTTTCTTTCCTTTTTAAATGCTGAAGAAAAAAGCCAAATAATAAAAAGAGGAATACTTTATTCTCTCAACAACGACAAACACTTTTTTTAAAGATGATTTTTTTTTTTGGGCTTTTCCGCCTTTGTTTGACAGACCAGCTAGATGAGAAAGGGGAGAAAGACACGCAGGAAATCGTCACAGGTCAGATTCAAACCCAGGCCCTCTGCATCGAGGAATAAACCTCTAAGTGTATGTGCGCCTGTTCTACCCACTGACCCAACCCGGCCACAAGAGAACCACTTTTTCATCCATAATTCTTCCTGAACACCCCCTCGTTCACTCACAGTTTTATGCACAGTCCGAAAAGTGTAAAACTTTTCAGTAACCTGCCATAACTGAATTTACAAGAGCTCTCAGCAGTCTGTCTTCACCAATATTACAACATTTTGATACACCGAAGACATCACCTATCACAGCAACAAAAAGGCAAATTAGTGATAAATCGTTTTTGCAGAACACTAATAATACTATGTATTTTATAGTTAAAAAAAGTAATAATTTAGTATGTTATATGTTATATTATGTCAAAAAGTCATAGAATAGTATGTTGAAAAAGTGATAAAAAAAACTCAGTATAATATATCGAAAAAAGTCATAGTATAGTACGTCGAAAAAGTCATAATATAGTACGTCAAAAAAGTCATAGTATAGTATGTTAGAAAAGTGATAAAACAGTCATAGTATAGCATGTTGAAAAAGTCATAGTATAGCATGTCGGTAACAGTGAAAAAAAGTCACGGGATAATATGTCATAAAAAGTCATAATATAGGATGTTGAAAAAAGTCATAGTATAGTATGTCATAAAAGTCATAGTGTAGTGTCAGACAAAGTCATAGTATAGTTTGTCTATAAAAGTCAAAAAGTGGTGATAAAAAAGTCATGGTATAGTAGTGATAACGTGATAAAATCGTAGTATAGTATATCAAAAAAGTCATAGTATAGTTTGACGAAAAAAGTCATAGTATATTATGTTAAAAATTGTCATGGTATAGTGTGTCGAAAAAAAGTCATAGTATAGTATATAAAAAAGTCATAGTGTACTATGTTGAAAAAAGTTATAACAAAGTCATTGTATTGTTTGTCAAAAAAAGGGGACAACAGTTAGCTCAGTTGGTAGAGCGGGCGAACAGATGTAGAGGTTTGTTCCTCGACGCAGAAGGTCCAAAGTTCGAGTCTGACCTGTGACGGTTTCCTGCACGTCTTCCACCCTCTCTCTCCTCTTCCATATCTCAGCTGTCCTATTCATTAAAGGCAGATATGCCTGGAAAAAAAAAAATTATGAAAAATAATCAAAAGTCATAGTATATTAAAAAAAAAGGTCATAGTATAGTATGTCGAAAAAAGTGATGAGAAAATCTTAGTATAGTATGTCGACAAAAGTCATAGTATAGTATGTCGAAAAAGTGATAAAAAGGCATAGTATAGTTTGTCGAAATAAGTGATAAAGTCATAGTATAGTATGTCGAAAAAGTGATAAAAAAGTCATAGTATAGTATGTCGAAAAAAGTCATAGAATGGTATGTCAAAAAAGTGATTAAAAAGTCATAGTATAGTATGTCGAAAAAAGTGATGAAAAGTAATTATACTATGTTAAAAAAGTCATAGTATAGTATGTCAAAAAAAGTGATAAAATCATAGTATAGTATGTCGAAAAAAGTGATAAAAAAGTCATAATATTGTATGTCAAAAAAGTGATAAAAAAGTCATAGTATAGTATGTGGAAAACATTTATTAAAAAGTCAGAGTATAATAAGTAAAAAAAAATCATATTATGGTATGTCAAAGAAAGTAATTCAAATGTCATAGTATAGTATGTCGAAAAAGTGATAAAAAAGAATCAGGAGAAGGACCAGCCTGGACTGGGTGTAGAACCTGGGACTGAGTTTGCTGTGAGTACTTGTTGGTTGCTTGATGGCAGCAGTGTTAACTATTAGGCCAATGAGCCACCGAAATATTTATGATGAAACAGTGATAGCATAGTATAGGCCCTGCTCCTGATGCTTTGTCATCACTTTTTCAACATACTATACTATGACTTTTTTATCACCTTTTTTGACATACTATACTATGACTTTTTTAACATAGTATAATTACTTTTCATCACTTTTTTCGACATACTATACTATGACTTTTTAATCACTTTTTTGACATACCATTCTATGACTTTCAGCATATAGTATGTCGAAAAAAATCATAGTATAGTATGTCGAAAAAAGTAATATTATGTTACTGTATGTGGAAAAAAGTGATAAACAAAGTCATAGTATAGTGTGTCGAAAAAAGTGATTAAAGTCATAGTATAGTATGTTGAAAAAAGTGATTAAAAAGTCATAGTATGGTATGTCGAAAAAAGTGAAATTGAAGTCATAGTATAGTATGTAGAAGAAAGTGACAAAAAAGTCATAGTATAGATTGTCCAAAACAGTGATTAAAAAATCATAGTATAGTATGTCGAAAAAAGTGATAAAAAAATCATAGTATGGTATGTCGAAAAAAGTGATAAAAAAGTCATAGTATAGTAACTCGACCAAAAAGTCATATTATGGTATGTGGAAAAAAGTCATTAAAAAGTTATAGTATAGTATGTCGAAAAAAGTGATTCAAAAGTCAAAGTATGTATGTTGAAAAAAGTGATAAAAAAGTCATAGTATAGTATGTCGAAAAAAGTGAAATTAAAGTCATAGTACAGTATGTAGAAGAAAGTGACAAAAATAATTTGTCGCAAACAGTGATTAAAAAAAGTCATAGTATAGTATGTTGAAAAAAGTGATGACAAAGCATCAGGAGAAGGGCCAGTCTGGACTGGGTAACGAACCTGAGACTGACTTTGCTGTGACTACTTGTCAATTGCTTGCTGGCAGCAGTGCTAACCATTAGGCCAATGAACAATAAAAATATTCATGATGAAACAGTTATAGGATAGTATATGTCGAAAAAAAAGCCATAAAAAAGTTACTGTATAATACGTTTAAAAAAATTGATAAAAAAGTCATAGTATGTCGAAAAAAATGATAAAAAGTCATATTATAGTATGTTGAAAAAAGTCATGGTATAGTATGTCAAAAAAAGCGATAAAATCATAGCATAGTATGTCGAAAAAATTGATTAAAAAGTCATAGTATGGTATGTCGAAAGAAATTCATTAAAAAGTCATAGTATGTATGTCGAAAAAGTAATAAAAAAGTCATAGTATAGTATGTCGAAAAAATGTATTAAAAAGTTATAGTATAGTATGTTGAAAACATGTATTAAAAGTTCATAGTATAGTATGTCGAAAAAAATGTATTAAAAAGTCATAGTATAGTATGTCGAAAAAAAGTCATATTATGGTATGTCGAAAAAATGTATTAAAAAGTCATAGTATAGTATGTCGAAAAAAAGTCATATTATGGTATGTCGAAAAAAGTAATTAAAAAGTCATAGTATAGTATGGCGAAAAAAGTGATAAAAAAGTCATAGTAGAGCATGTCGAAAAAAGTGATGACAAAGCAGAAAACAGCCAGCCTGGACTGGGTATCAAACCTGAGACTGACTTTGCTGCGACTACTTGCTGGCAGTAGTGGTAACCATTAGGCCAATGAGCCACCAACATGTTAATGATGAAACAGTTATAGCATAGTATATGTAGAAAAAAAGCCATAAAAAAATTAAAACATTTAATGTTTAAAAAAATTTATAAAAAAAAGTCATAGTATAGTATGTCGAAAAAAGTGATAAAAAAGTCATAGTATAGTATGTTGAAAAAATTTATTAAAAAGTCATAGTATGGTATGTCAAAAAAAGTGAAATTGAAGTCATAGTATAGTATGTAGAAGAAAGTGATAAAAAAATCATAGTATGGTATGTCAAAAAAAGTGATAAAAAAGTCATAGTATAGTAACTCGACCAAAAAGTCATATTATGGTATGTGGAAAAAATTTATTAAAAAGTCATAATATGGTATGTCAAAAAAAGTGATAAAAAGTCATAGTATAGTATGTAGAAGAAAGTGACAAAAAAAGTCATAATATAGTATGTTGAAAAAAGCAATAACAAAGTCATAATATAGTATGTCGAAAAAAGTGATTAAAGTCATAGTATAGTATGTAGAAGAAAGTGACAAAAAAAGTCATAGTATAGATTGTCCAAAACAGTGATTAAAAAATCATAGTATGGTATGTCGAAAAAAGTGATAAAAAAGTCATAGTATAGTAACTCGACCAAAAAGTCATATTATGGTATGTGGAAAAAAGTAATTAAAAAGTTATAGTATAGTATGTCGAAAAAAGTGATGACAAAGCATCAGGAAAACAGCCAGCCTGGACTGGGTATCAAACCAGAGACTGACTTTGCTGTGACTACTTGCTGGCAGTAGTGGTAACCATTAGGCCAATGAGCCACCAATATGTTTTTGATGAAACAGTGATAGCATAGTATATGAAGTCAAAGTACGTATGTCGAAAAAAGTGATAAAAAAGTCATAGTATAGTATGTCGAAAACATTTATTAAAAAGTCAGAGTATAGTATGTCGAAAAAAGTCATATTATGGTATGTCGAAAAAGTAATTAAAAAGTCATAGTACAGTATGTCGAAAAAAGTGATAAAAAAAGTCATAGTAGAGCATGTCGAAAAAAGTGATGACAAAGCATCAGGAAAACAGCCAGCCTGGGTATCAAACCAGAGACTGACTAAGCTGCAACTACTTGCTGGCAGTAGTGGTAACTATTAGGCCAATGAGCCACCGATGTGTTTATGATGAAACAGTTATAGCATAGTATATGTAGAAAAAAAGCCATAAAAAAATTAAAACATTTAATGTTTAAAAAAATGTATAAAAAAAGTCATAGTATAGTATGTCGAAAAAAAGTGATAACAAAGTCATAGTATAGTATGTCGAAAAAAGTCATAGTATGGTGTGTCGTATCACTGTTTCATCATAAGTACTTTGGTGGCTCATTGGCCTGATGGTTAACACTGCTGCCAACAAGTAGTCACAGAAAACTCAGTCCTTGGTTTGATGTCCAGGCTGGTCCTTCTCCTGATGCTTTGTCATCACTTTTTTTGACATACTATACTATGACTTTTTTATCACTTCTTCAACATACTATACTATGACTAGTCAGAGTATAGTATGTCGAAAAAAGTCATATTATAGTAACTCGAAAAAAGTCATATTATGGTATGTCGAAAAAAGTAATTAAAAAGTCATAGTATAATATGTCGAAAAAGTGATAAAAAGTCATAGTATGGTATGTCGAAAAAAGTGAAATTAAAGTATGTCGAAGAAAGTGATGACAAAGCATCCCGGACTGGGTATCAAACCAGGGACTGAGTTTGCTGTGACTGCTTATTGGTTGCTTGGTGTCAGCAGTGTTAACCATTAGACCAATGAGCCACCAAACTGTTTATGATTAAACAGTTATAGCATAGTGTATGTCGAAAAAAAGCCATAATAGTACATTTAAACAAAATGGATAAAAAATTCATAGTATAGTCTGTTGAAAAAAGTGATAAAAAAGTCAGAGTATAGTATGTCGAAGAAAAGTCATAGTATGGTATGTAAAAAAAAGTGATAACAAAGTCATAGTATGTCGAAAAAAGTGATTAAAAAGTCATAGGATAGTATGTCGAAAAAAGTGATTAAAAAGTCATAGTATGGTGTGTAAAAAAAAGTGATAACAAAATCATAGTATGTCGAAAAAAGTGATTAAAAAGTCATAGTATGGTGTGTCTCGTATCACTGTTTCATCATAAGTACTTTTATTGTTCATTGGCCTAATGGTTAACACTGCTGCCAGCAAGCAACCAACAAGTAGTCACAGCAAACTCAGTCCTCAGTCCTACACTCTGACTAGTCAGAGTGTAGTATGTTGAAAAAAGTCATAGCATAGTATGTCAAAAAAGTGATTAAAAAGTCATAGTATAGCATGTCGAAAAGTCATAGTATACTAAATATTGTATACAATACTGTGAATGCTGCTGAATCAGCATTCACACAATAAAAAAAAAGAAATCGTAGTATAGTAGGTCCTAAAAATGTAATAAAGGGAGCCAGCATATGATTGAGAACCGCACATAAAACAAAATATCTTTTCCATCTCATTTTTCCCTTTCAATTCCTTTAATTGTGCCATAACATTGTGTGCATTGAAAAATACTGTTTGTGGAGGGTCATTCATATATAAATCCCCAAAGACATCTGTGAATCATGTGTGCACTTATTAATATATAATAATGATTATGGGTATTAACAGCAGCATCTTAAAAACGCCAATGGTCAAAACCATAGTTTCAATTTTGAACCAAAAGAAAATGAATGAGCCTAACTGATTTATTGTACCACCTGTGTGACAGTAATCCTTTATTAAAGACAGGAGATAATGTTTTATTTTCATTATCCTCAGGTTCATTTCTCTAACAGTTGAAGCTTTTCTTCTTGGCAGGACATTCACCACTACACCCATAATCACTGAAGAACTTCCTCTCGGGTATTGTTGCTATAATAATCCATTCCTCAGCCTATTGTACTGCAGATCACCTTTGTCTTGCCACACGTGAGCTAGCTCAGCATAAAAACACAACTGTATGTCTGCATTATTTACGGAGAAATCCAGTCAGAGAGGAGCTTGCCCATGCTGTGGGTTTAAATCCCAAGACACTTTCTCGTACGTGTGAGGATGCAGAAACTGACTAGAGGAGAGGCTTTGTGCTGTTCCCTCAGCAAGAGAGAAATGTTTCCATCACAGGAGAGCAGAGGCAGAGTGTGTACTCACCATTCATATCTTTCATTTTCTATCTAAATATTTCTAAGATGCCCCCCACTGTGATCACACACTTTTCTGGCTGTAAGGGTTTAAACAAATAATCAACAAATGCTTCTTTAGATTTTTTGTTTCAGTTTTAAAAACCTAGCAAGAATCTGACTTGGTTCTGAGGCTGGAAAACCCATTTTGACAGCAGGACCGGCAGTGTGCAACCCACACCAGATCTACCTGATTGCCACCCTTCGCACAATCACACCTCTATTGATCCTTAAGGAGCTGTTTCAATCTGTTTTTCTCTGTGAGAAGATGCTCATAAAAGACAAATAATCCACTGCAGATCTGACATAACACAGATGACATCCTTGTTTGCCTTTAGAGAACTTTATTTACATGTCCATATATAGCAAGGTTCAAGGTTCATGATGCAGTTGTGAAAATACCTGTCTGCCTATATGTGCCCTAACAAATACAATAAAAAAACAAAAAAACATTTAATGTTGAGTGTTAATGATGACGATGACGTAGCAGAGGCCACATCCCCAAAACTTGGAGAGTACCTGTCTTAGCAGTTTGAACTGACTTCAGTTTTCTGTTCTCTGGGTTGTGGTTTTGTGTTTAAAGCTGGTTTCCCCCAAAAAACTTCTCCACGATAAGTTTGTTTTTGTTCTTTTAAAAAGAAAAAAAAAAAAAAGGAACAAAGACAAACTCTCAGGACACTTGGAGAAAACCGAGCCCTGTTCTGTCATGTATGTACTGGAGATGATACAATCATGTTGCTGCTGAAACTTAACCAGGAGAAAAAAGAAAATAGCTGAAACCTCACAGCACACCACCCTGCCATCTGCCACACATCTGCTGCCCCAAGGAGCAGCCACGGAACTGGACCGGACCAGGCCAAACCGGGCCAAGCTGACCCAGACTGGGACTCTTTTTTTCTCTCTTTTTATTTATTTATTTTTTTTTTTTTTTACACAGCACAGAATATGGACCATATTTTTCCATTAACAGTTCCCAGCCCTCTCTGAACCCTTCCCACACTTCCTCAGTCCCACGTCTGTCTTTTTCCACTCAATGCGGTCCAACTGTTTGCGAAAATTCAAAGGCTAAAAAAATAACTTTTTTTTGCTAATTTCTTGTTCACTACAGAGGTTTTATTTTGTTAAAAAAAAGGAACAAAAAGGAACAAAAGCAAAAGTTCTTTGGAAGAATCCCACAATTGCGCAGCTATAGACTAACCAGCGTTCTCAGAGCATTAAAAACAAAGTTCAAAGTTTGTTTTTTTTCCAGAGATGTGACTTTGTGCCCTCTTGCTTCTCTTTCTCAATTCTTTCACAAACATAAACAAAACAACAAAGTACGAGTTGAGTGTCTCTTGTTTTCCATGCCACCGACGCTCTGTACAGTCATTGGTGCAGGAGGGAGCATTGGCTCCGCCCCCTGATTAATAGTTTTTTTTTTTTTTTTTCCCAGCCAATCAGTGTTCAGTAGATGACTTCGTAGACTGTGGCCTTCTTGTCCCCGGAGCCGGTGACGATGAACTGGTCGTCAGGGGAGATATCACAGCTGAGAACCGACGAAGACTCCTTAGACTGAACAGAGACACAGACAGGAAGCAATATTAGCTACAAACAGTCAATAAATAATGTAGTTGTACAAATAGTGACACAGAAAGTCACATTATTCAAGTCTGATGTATTTGTGTCCAAAAATAATCCTCCAATATTTATATATTACGAGGATGAAAACATTTTTCACATTTGAACACTGACACAACTGGATTGTTTCCAGGCCAGGAATCACAATTTCTCATTTTGTTTCATTTCATTACGTAGTCCTTTTCTAAACAAAGTAAATGTGTGTGTTTGGATAAAACTCAGTGTTTCATGGCCTACCTGGAATATGCTGGATCCATAAGGTGTCCGCCATGCATTGAGGAGGTTATCTTTGCCCGTGCTCACGAACCATTTACCTACAGGACGAAACACACACAGCCATCAACAGATAAAGTCTCAGGGGAGGTGAGATATGGAGAGGCCTGAGAGGAAGCGCTGCCTTTGTTAAGAACGGGAGAGGTGAAAAAAAAGAAACTGCTTCTGAATAATAATAATGTTCTGCTTCCCTAGTTAGTGGTGAGTGTGTGATAGAGTGAGTGAGTGAGTGTGCATACCACAGTAGGCGAACTTGAGAGAAAGAACGCAGCTCTCATGGAGGTGCAGCTGGTACTTGTCAGGTTTGGAGACGTGCAGAACTTCCACGTTACTGCTCTCCATTCCCACAGCCAGCCACTCGCCTGTCGGACAGTAGCCCAGAGAGAAGATCTGGAGACGGAGAGGGAAGAAAGGGATTTAAAGGAAGGAGGGAAAGAAATGTGGAGATGAGAGCGGGAAAGCGTTATGATCATCAGCAGCTTGTCATCACATGAATGGCCAGTAGTCTGGAGTCAGTATATATATATATATACATACACACACACACACACACACACACACGTGTGTGTGTGTGTGTGTGTGTGTGTGTGTGTGTGTATATATATGTATGTACCTGCGAGGTGAAGTCGTGTTGCTGGAGCTGGCGTCCCTCTCGGAGGTCCCAGCAGCGGACTGTGTTGTCCAGCCCTCCCGTCCACAGTTTGGTACCGTCGTTGGAGATGTCGATGCAGCTCGCTCCGTCTGTGTGGCCCTGGAACTGCCTGCAGGGAGGAGACACACAAGAGTCTTAGAGATAGACACACAATAACACGCATAAGCAAGCACACACCTCTGGACCTCTCTGGCTACCGAGCCTCCTCGGTGATCTCTGCTCAGTAAATACTACAATCTGTTATTTGCTGCTCTTTTCCTACTACTCAAATACTCTTTATTCTTTAAAAGGACCAAACTGCACTACATAAAACCATTTCCAAAAGCATGCATGGTGCTATAACTTTCCAGGTCATTTAAGTACACTTAAAATGTAGTACACTACAAAATCAAGACGCCGCTGTTGAAGTGACTTAATTGTTTGCATGAAAAAGAGGGAACGCAGGTCTTCACCACATAATAGCCACAGCACAAAAGACTTTTTTATGAAAGAAATTAAAACTGCAGGGACATAAATGCAGATATACAAGTGCCCCCTAATAACACACATTAGTGTAGTTGTACAAACGTAAAAAGATATTTATTGTATTGTAGCTTTTTTTTGTCATTTTTTTGGCTTTTTAGTTTTAATTTTATTAGATAGTGATAGCAGATAGGAGAGGGAGGGGAGAAAGGGGGTATGACACGCAGCAAAGGGCTGTAGGTCGGATTCGAACCCGGTCTGCTGCCAAGGACTCAGCCTACATGGGACGCACACTCTACCAGGTGAGCTCTAGGTCGCCCCAAGTCAACTATACTCTTAATGTGGATGCATGTAAGTGGGATAAAACACAGCTGTAATAATATAAAACATGTTTTCATACAAATACTGTACATTAATAAACACTTAAAATGTCCTCCTAGCTGCGTACAACTACATTACAGTGTGTTATAATATTAACTATTTACTGAATGTCTGTATACTGCTTATAAATGATAAAAGACCTAAAGCTGTTTTACGGTTTACTTTTTAGGGACAAGTATATAGCATTGACCAGTGCCACATACCATAGCATTTATAGCCTAAGCTAGTTTGCAATGCCTGCCCCTTGATACTTAGATGTGTGTATTAGCTGGTAAAGCACTGAATTTGAAGGTGGGTATATCATCTGAACATTTGCAATACTACAAATTAAAAATAAAGTTGCATGCTATGGTGCTTTAAAGAAAGACAGTTACAAAAATGGACTTTAAGAAAGCTGCATCTGTTAAAAACACGCCCATGTTAAAAGTCCACCTTCTTTGTACTGTAATTATCCCCAGTGCTTTGGTTGCCCATCTACAACATTTGCTCTTCCATCACTCTCTACTTTATGATCGACCGTGTAGATTGTGAAAATTCAGAAATTACACTATTTCCTCTGTCTGTCTGTGCAGCCGTCTCTGCCTTCTCATTTCCCACTCCATTGCCTCTCTTCCTTTTCCATCACTCTCTCCTCTCTTTACTCCTCTCCTCCTTTCTTGTAACTTAACCATAGTCTGGCCATTTTCCCGTTTCCATGACATTTACTAAAACTAATTAGATGCAGGCTCTTCCCTCTCTCCTCTTACCTGACCAGGGTCTGGTTGTGAAGGTCCCAGACAACAATGTTGCCGTCGCTGCAGCAGGAGAAGCAGACCTTGTTGTCAGGGGAGATGGCGAGAGCGTAGCAGGCGGGAGCAGACGACGTCAGCTCTGCTTTGATGCGAGGAGTGGGCGTGGCCAAATCCCAGATTGACAGTGTGCTGGCCTCCCCGCCGACGATCAAGGTGCGTCCGTCTGAGAGCAGCTTGCAGGAGCGGATGTAGTTATCCCTGTTCTGATAGGACACAATAAAATGACAAATATAAACATTTATACACAATAATATATGTTCTAGTACTCTGTAATTGATGACAATGGGATACAAAGACACAAAGTTAAGTGTGCTGCTACAGCAGTACCACAGCAATAAATAAAAGGTGCTGGAGGATTTGGCTTTAGGACAACAACACAAAGCTGATTCATCATCTAAAGTGTGTTTCTATGTGTGGAGAAACAGGAGCATCACCTTTGGTAGTAAAGCAACATTATTAGACACAAGATAGACAACAAACATTAAAGACGAGTCTCCAAACATCCGTCTAAGTCTCTCCCCTCCTCCCTGGTGTCTCACCAGACAGTCCAGCTGGGCCATGGGGCTCTTGCTTCCAGGCTGGCTGATGTCCCACACCTTGACGCAGCCCTTGCCTCCGGTGTAGACGTGGCGCGTCGAGGTGCTGATAGTGACGGCACACACCACCTCTCCGTGGTTCAGGGTATGAATCTGACGGGCGTGGCGAGGGATTCCCGGGCCCAGCAGGGCATCAGGGGGAAAGGGCACCGGCTGCATCTGGCCGTCTGCGCTCACATGGAACGAGTAGGCGCTGCAGAGAAGAGACAGAGAAGGGATCTGTTGAATAACAGAGATTAAAGGCTGCAGCGAAAATACTTTCTGGTGGAACAAGTAGCAGGAGATGAGAGAGGGCAAACGTTTTATTATTTAGTCTTTGTTTCTGAAAGAGGACTTGGTTGAACTATTCCACGAACAAGAATAACAAGTATGTAACTTTGATGAGCACCATTTAAGACTGCTAAACAATCACAGAACCTTTTTGTGTAGACACTTTTTCCCTCAACCAAGCTCAACTACTTTAACATGTGATTTCTGCATTTCCAAGAAGTACTTTTAACAAGACTAACACTAAGTGACTAAAACTTGGCATTTAATAATGTCTGGATAACTGAAAAATACTGTATTTAACTTCTTAAGTCTATTGAAGCTGCTCTGCAAATATCACTGACGTCACGTCGTCTACATTGGCCATTTTTCTGCAGAAGCAAGAAAAATATTCAAGACGAGTCACATTGATAACAAGCTTAAGTGCTTTAAGGGTGAATGCTTATTTAAAAGGTTCTTGATGTATGAACACAGACTTAAAAGCACAGTTTATTTAAATAGTTTCCTCCTGACTTTTCCCTTCCACATTGTTTGTCTTCTCTCCTGGTGTTGTAATTGAAATTTCAGCAGAACATGAGTGCAGTTAATAGTGAACAGGTGAAGATTTGAGTGATAGCAGGCAAGAAAGAGGAAACTCACGGTTTTCCAGAGGCGGCTGACTGCAGGCTGGCAGGCAGCCCAGGGACCCTCATATGCGGGTGTGGAGACTCATAGCCCACCTGGAGAAGAAAGTTATGTGAGGAAAAAAAAAACACAACAAACGATACCCATGTTAAAGGAGGAGAGAAAAGGAGAGAAGAAAAACAGGTAATACAGAGACTCAGATGAAAGATCAGAATAAAATGATCATATAAAAGCAAAGACACTGTTCAAGAGCCTCAGTCATAGATTAGATATGATAAATGACAATGCAGCTGCTCTCCCTCTAAAACGCTCCCTTCTTTTATATATATATATATATATATATATATATATATATATATATATATCTATCTATCTATCTATCTATCTATCTATCTATCTCCCTCTTTTTGCCCTCTGTGATAGGTTTGTATGCTGAGAGGTTACATATGACAGCGACACTGGAAAGACAAATTATCTGCAGAGTGTCTAGCTCACCACAGGGGACCGTCCGTAGCCTGCGGCAGCTGCCGCCGCTGCTGCTGCAGCAGCTCCATTCATCTGGGGGGAGACTAAGTGAAGGCCGGCGCCGTAACCCGCCGCCCCGACTAGGTCCCCGTTCACCCCTGGAGGCAGGCCGAAAGCCCCTGGAGGGTATGCTCCCTGCACCGCCAGGGGGTTTCTCAGACCAAGAGCTGGAGGAGGGAGAAGGGAAGACAACAGAGCGTCAATCTATTTTGAATTATTTAAGTGAAAAGATTATTGATTGAGGCAACGAAATGTCAGTCATTCTGGGAATTTTATCTTACATTTGAGCAAAGAACAGAATCAGTTCCACATTTAATAAGGTGACTGCCTCTGCAGGGCCTCTCAGTGTATGAGACAGTTGTGACTGACAGGCTGTGAACATGCTGCCGCCTGCCATACAAAAGGTAGGAAAACATGCTTTAACTGCAGCACTAGACCACTACTGCCCCCTGCTGGCCACAATGCCTTCCTGCAGCGAGACGGTGTGTGTGTATATGTGTGCTCACATCCTTCTGTCTGTGCATGTAGCAGCATCTACAAGCGTGTACGTATGTATGCATAATGGAGTGTGTGTGAGGGTGGAGCTAACAGGTGATGTGAGGGGGAAAAAAAGAGAGAAAGAGATACAGTGGAATTGATGGAGGCTCATTATAAAGCAGCTCACAGTCACAGTCCATCACCTCTCCTAATCTTTCCATTTAAAAAGTGAGGGGCTCTGAATATTTTTGCCCACAGCTGCTTATTAAGTCCAGATGGTTGTGGGTGGTGGGGAGATGGCTGACACCCATACCAACTACTGCGGCCCGATGCTGATAGAATCACTACACGTAACAAAGCGAGTACAGGCTAAAAACTCATCTCTGCAGAGGCAGATTCATATTTTTAATTGATGTGTGCAGTGAAAGTTTGTGTCCCTGAGAGGAGGCATGGAGACATTTCTTTTTTTGGTCTCCTGAGATTTTCACTTC
Organism: Sander lucioperca; assembly: GCF_008315115.2. Classification (NCBI taxonomy): domain Eukaryota; kingdom Metazoa; phylum Chordata; class Actinopteri; order Perciformes; family Percidae; genus Sander; species Sander lucioperca. The sequence goes on from NC_050183.1 coordinate 8,508,843, forward strand.
ACACCAGCAACTTCAGCCTTTCTGAAGTCCAATGCTACCCTTGAACAATTAAGTACAGAAGATATGTTCTTTGGGGAATAAAAAGAAAGCTCATGGGATGTTCTTACCGAGGGGGTCGACACCAGGCTTGCCAGGGACAGGTCTGAACTGCGGAGGTCCGCTGGGTCCCGGGGTGTTGGACTCTTGAGACATGGGAGTCCCTGGCTTCATACCTGGAGTACTGGACTTCTCCCTCTGGGATAGCAAAGAATAAAAAGAAAAGTGTAGAAAATAAAGACGGAAAAGACAATTAATTTAGAATGAAAAGTTAGCAGAATACAGTGTGTGCTGACAGCACAGAAACAGTAATGTCCTATACTGAATTATACTATGTGTGTTCTACATGGATATCTGCATTCATGGGACAATAACACCATAAAAATCATTCAAATGTTTGGCTTTGTTTAGTCCATTTAGACATATAGATGTGTATGTCTACCTGTGGGGGCTCTTTGCCACGAGACGGGGAGGCAGCGCTGCTGGAGGAGGCCAGGGAGGCGGGGCTGGCCTGCGGGGGGCCGTCCTTACGGGACAGGGGCATCTTGTCCAGGCCGTTCTCCCTGGACGAGTAAGACTGCACACTGCGAGGGGACGACGGGTCCTGAATTCAAAACATATAAAACGTCATTACACTAGACAGAAATAAGAAGAAATGGTAATTTATTTATTCATTCTAGTGTTTTAGTGCTGAAGGCCACAGAGAGATCACAATGGAACTCTATCGGCCTCTCTTAATTCCCTCATGTATTAACTCTTTTCTTTGCTTGTTTAACCATGACAAAATCAACAAAAATGTTTCGGCTTGCTTCAGCAGTCTGAGTAAATCAAATTAACTCGGTATTTTCCAAAGTATGACATTCCTGTTTAATGTTACAATCTGTCTGCAAAAACAAAATAATCGTTTCTTACTAAAAACAATAACTTAGGAATATACCCACTTGATTTGTCTGCTGAAGCCTCACATTAGCTTTATGTATACCTTTGCACAGAACAATGACTATGGATTTTGTCCCCCATCATTTACATTGGAATCACAGTCATGGCCTTTATGAACATGAGGAATGATTACAGCAAGCAAAATCTGTTTCACTATTCATATGGGCAACTGACTGTTGTTTTAAAACAGACTTGAAAAATCTATCCTTTAACTGCTTGTGCCAACTATTGTTGATCAATCAACATAAAAGAAATCACTTCCTGGCACCAGAGGAGTTTTCCGAACAAGACCAACACTGCAATGCTTTCAGGAACTAGGGATGGTCTCAGTTACTGTCATCTCATGCACAATGGACACTTATGTATTCATTCGGAAGTCAAAGATAATGATAATGAAAAACATTGATTGGAGTTTTTTTTTTTCTTTTTCTTTTGTTACCATACATGAGAAACAAACATTATTTTCTAACATCTTACAAGCTCGCTATCCACTTTGCACTCATTCATAAAAACTATTAAAACCTCAACAGTCATACCTACAGAATTGTATGTATGACTGAGCATGAATTGCAGTGTGAATGCATATGTACTTTATGGTTGTGTATGTTGTGAAATAAGGGCAGACAGAGGTGTGGGGGTATTTTCATTTTTATTCAAATGAATAATATGATGGTTCTGCTGGGTGTGTTTACATGATGTATGCAGATGAAAGCGGTGAATTGAGGCCAATAGAGGCCGGCGGCCGCATACTAACCTCATCCACCACCAAATTATCATCACTCTTATCTGCATCGCTGCCCTGTGAGAGAAGAGAGAGGAAGTGAGATTAGATATTCCTGCTCTACTGTCTGATGTATGTAGATTTCATGTAGAAATATACAACACACAAAGTCATACGCAAACAGAGGTTGTGTGTGTGGAATCGAGCGCATTTGAAAAGGTTTTATGAAACATTTTTTTGTCTCAAGAGCTATAATTTGTTACACTGCAAATAAAGGAAAATGAAATATCTTATCTTTAACATTTTACTGACTGAGATGGTTGGAAGTAGATGCAATGGACAGCGCAAAAGG
>NC_050183.1:8815890-8913390 GCF_008315115.2 Sander lucioperca
GAGAGGGATGGGAAATTATATTACAAGCCATTCTCTCATTATATAGTACAGTTACATAAGAAATGAATTGCTCCAAATATAGGCAGTTTAAAACATGGCAACCGTATTCTCAATTTTGGCAACCAAAAGCTGATGCCTGGTTGCCAAGCTGGCAACCACTTTAAAAAGTTAGCGTGAGCCCAACTTTGGTTGGTTTTCTTTGCTGGAAAAGGACAGGCCATGGTATTTAAAATAAGTCCCAAGCATTTGCAAAGTGTTATAATACAATTCAATATTTTATTTTATTAAAACCAATTTGAGCAACTTGGACATTTATAATGGAACTTTGAACAGGTAGTCAGTACACAGCCGTCCTCTCCAGGAGGGGTGGTCTGAACTTGCCCAACCCTCCGACACACAGCAGATGAACGAAAGAGATTGGGAACTTTTTACTGAGGGGGTCAAAGTCTCCTTCCTTTATGAGTTGTTACAACATGAATGGGAGTACTGAGCGAGGGAGGGAGGAAAAGTGGAGGAGGGGAGGGATGGGAGGAAGGAAGTGAATGGTGTAGTTTTTCTCAGCTATAGCGTCCCTGAGCGAGGTGAGAGGTGGGGGCCAGGGGGCACTAGCTGGGTGGTCAGCATGATCGGCGAACTGTGTGTGTTAATAGCTGTGTGTGCATGTAAGAAAGTCAGAAAGAGAAAGGAGTTCTGTATGCTAAGTATCCAACTGTGGGAACAATCAAAAGCATCTCATATTTCCCTCAAGGCTGTTTGATCCTTTTTTTCTATTCTTATTTTTCAATCAGTTTTCTTTCCCTCAGACTACTGCTTCTATTCTTGTGTCATTGTTATTCCATGCAGAGCTTACACATGCACATTCTCTGAGGTTTTGCACTTTATGGGCTGCAGAATGAGGTGTAGACCAAAATGACTACTCTAATCGAGTAGCCGCACGGGCCCTAAAACAACAGACTGCATTTAGCCAATATAACTCATTCCTCTTGACCATAAAATATCCAGGCTTAATAAAAAAGGCATCAAGCATTGAAAGCTTAAGTGTTTCACTTCATAAAGGCTCTTACTAAGAAAAACGCAGCAAGCAGAGAGCTACATTTAAGTTTAGAGATGTGGGATGATGCTACCAAAGGAATAGTTTAACATTTTGGGAAATCACTCCGCTAACAGTGACAGAGTCACGGATGTCTTATATGAACTGGTCCAACACGGGTTGAATGTGCATCGGCAGGTCCTGCACTATTTTTTTCTAAACTTTGCCAATCATTGGCCCTCTCCTCTCTCTCCTTGCAGTTCTCGTACTTATAGAACTAAAGTTCAGTCTAGTAACTACAAATGTTCTTTGTGATTTTTTTGCTTTCTTTTGCTGTGGCGGCAAAGATTTTTCATTATCCATCCAGTCAGTTGTCAGTCATGCTGTAACATACAGTGTTCCTGCAGTGTTCTTTTGATGCTTTGGTAATTCTTATTCAGGCTGTAGCAGCAGTGTGGGCAGCTTGAAGCCTCATTCAAGAACAGCTAGCTGTCATCAGATGCTGCTAAACCTAAACACTAGCAGCCACAGACCCTATCCCTTCTTACACTGTTACTTCACTCCTATTGGTTTCCCACACCAACATTTAGCAAGCACACATGTTCTCGCTCCTTCAGTATTACTCTCAGAAATATTCTTTCATATCTTCACAGCCAGCTCTTTCTCTTATGCTGGCCACACCCCTTAATCCTTGATCTTCTGAGTCTTTTACTTCTCGTGCTGTGTCTCAAGTGGATATCTCTGTCACTGGCACACATGGTAACTCAGACTACATAAGTTAAACACAGTCAAAAGAGAAGCATTGTAAATTTATTAGGCTTTGATCCAGAGGGCTCATGTGTGACAAAATGTGTTTGTGAGGGGGGAAATCTAAACCTGGCACGAGTAAAGGGATGGATCAACAAGATCAAGCGATGTGGGGCGAGAACATTCATTTCAGATGGCCCGGGCCGTGACGGAATTGGTCCTGCATGCTGTTTTCCACCGAGCGCCGGTGTCATGTTCGCAGGTTCCATGTGTTGTAAAGTCAGAGTGGTTTTGGCATGGGGGTCGACGCCAGCTCCTGTTCTGAGGGCAAACCCCATCCTGCCCAATGCGTGGTGGGGCGCAGAGCGACCCAGAGCCAGGCGAAAGGAGTGAAAGTGTTGACAACGCTGAAGCTGGAAACCTAACCCAACCCTGACACTGAATACTCTGTCTGCCACTTCATGTTCCCCTTCACAAACATCAACCCCCACTGTAGCTGTCTGTCTTCTCCTCTCACTCTTTGTCCGTCTTTTTGTTTCTCTTTTTATTTACCCATCTCATGACTCAAGTTTCCAGTTTTTATTGATAATGATGTGTTCAGTTAGAGGAAAAGAAATGCCAAAATTCAGTCTCAGTAAAAGTTTGTTTTACTTGCATGTTTTTTTTCCCTGACTACTCTTGCACCTTTGCTTCCTTTGTCATGATCTCTCTCTGTCACTGTGCTTTACGCAGCAGTTAGCGCCATCATAAAATAAATGCTGTATAACCTTGAATCATAAAAACTCAGCGTAATATTTGAACTGAGAAGAAAAGTGCTGCTGGTTTTGGACAAATTTCTGTGGATCTCTTAAGTTGAATGTGCCCATTTTGTCTAAGGCATTATATAGGACGGACAGACAAACAGATGGATGTGACATTCTGGTGTGACTGGCAGTGTCCGAAATTAACTTTTGGATTCACCGGCCAAGTTGGTGGGTAGATGAAAAAATCCACTGGCCAAGCATATTTTTTACTGGCCAAAATATTCAATTGCAGTTTCTTTTGTAACTTGATGGTTGGGGTTGCAAGTCCTGCTGGTATGGATTGATGTTAATGATTAACCGTTTAACTGGTGTTAACCAACAATAGGATTTTTGACCGATTAGCCTAATATTATCAGAAACCAATATTAAAAAAAAATATGAAGTTTAAAAAAACGTCTTTTGCATGATAAAAATGTAAATAGGCTATACCATCTATTTCTTAACTGCTAATTCACTTGCTAGTCCTAACTTTGAACCAGCAAGTTGTGTTTTAAGCTGCTCTTTTTTTCTGCTTGTTAGAGCTATGTGACACAGGAAACTATATTGATGAGGACCAGCGAGTTAAATCGGCCGGCCGAGATCATACCAGGCAGACACACAGTTGACAACCTGCAGGTGGAGGCAGTGGAGACAGGCTCGGACATAGACGCCACGGGCTGCTGTGGACTTGTCAGTCTCGCAAGCAGTTTCAGGAAAGTGGCTGCATGTGTCAGACAAGGCACAAGCCTACAGCTGACCGCGGACACAGAGTGGGGTAAATGTGTCAGAGCCTTCCGGATGGGGGGAACTGAGACTCTGTTTCCTGCTTGTCGGTCAATGGTTAATGATCGGTTAACATTTAATTTCATTGTTCTATCTTTTGGAAGGCTGGCTGCCAAAAATCGCCACTTACTAGCTAATTGATTAGCCAGCTATCAGTAAACAGAAGTGACGTGGTGGCTGGCGTCTGGTGTGTGCGCCAGTGTTTGTGTGTGTGCGTGTGTCGGCCCATCCCCCGCGAAGCTCAGACATGCAGACAGCAGAGCAACAGAAGAAAGTAGCTGCACCTTTGCCAAAATGAAGACTGAAAAACAGAACTATTTTGGTACAAACATTTACTCGCCATGTGGCGGATAGCCCTCTGAGATTTACTCGCCAAACGGAAAATGTACCCGCGAGTGGCGAAGGTAATTTCGGCCCCTGGTGACTGGAAAGATGACTCCACCGCCACCCCTTCAGATACTCCTCATTCCTGTCCTCCACCCAGAATTACTGTCCCTCAGAGGGAATGGAGACAGGTGGGCACATTGCTATGACACCCGCAGAGATTCATATAATGAACATACTATCAGACAATCTTAGAGTGTATAATTTAAAGGCAGCAGGATGGAGTAGAGGAACAAAATAGTACCCTTCAAATGGAAGAAAGTGCATCCTAACCAGCTGCAGTGGGCGCTGTTTTGTCACCGACATTCAGCTCGGACCTCCCTGTTTGACACCTTCCCACTGTTTGATATAGCGATGGGTTTTGATGACTGATAGTGATGATGGTGATGGTTATGAAGGTGGAAATGGTGACAATCATTTATGTTTACTGGCACTGTAAATAGCTGATAAGAGGCAGCCAGGCTTGGCATCTTTTTCTGCAGTAGCTGCATATTACTGTACTGTTGTTTGCAGTATCAAAATCTGATAAGGTGTGAAATATAACACTTCATATCATGGTTGGATGTGTTTGTGTAACGTGTGTGCAGTGAGTTCTACATGACCTTATGTGAGTTGATGCAAGGAGTGAGAAGAGACAGCTGGAAGTTGGAGAATGGGACAGAGGAGGAGAGTAACAGGGATGGAGTTGAAAGTGAGAAATAAATGAGTTGAGGTAAAGGGGGTAAAAAGAAGGATAGCGAGAGGAGGTCAGAAGAAGGGAGGGTGGGTATATGGAGGAGGATAGAGGGAATGACAGAAGAGAAAAGTCAGACAAAGGGAATTTAGTACTTTCAAAGCTGGGTGATAAAAGCAAAGATCTGGGGACATGAGTTAATGTTTAATAGAAAATAGTAAGACGTGCTGTTTCTTACAGATTTCCTCATCATTATAGCACCCACAGATGATGAAACTACCGTACACAGCACAAATATTTTGCATAACATTTACATTTCTCGCAATGAGCTGTAACTCTGTTCTCCCAATCTAAATGATGATATAATCAATACTGTTGATTACACATTCAGACCAGGAAACAGCGATCCGGCGATTTGCTGCAGGGTTGTGCGGCGTTGGGATTGTTGCTGAAATGGCCGTTTGTGTGACGTCCTGTTTTGTTCTTTAACCCCCCAATATAGCGCAAGTAGACTTCATATTTCACAATTACGTTTTTCCGTCAAATCATTTATTGATCTCGACGTTTCCGACCGCACTTGAAGGCAGCTTCATTTTACGGAGAAAGAGATAAAGAAAAGAGAAAGAGCAACTGTGCTTTGTTGTTGCAGGAAACCATCAGCGTTGAGGTGTTGTTTACTGTGTACTGCAGCCTAAACGCACTACCCCCATTCAAAATGAATAGGCAGACCTGCGTTTTTGCTGCACCGTCTGGCGGCCGACGCTGGCAGTGTGAATGCAGGCTTACACCTGCTACACACTGGCTGCGCGGCCTGAGCGTGGCGTTTCTGTTGCGTGTCAGTTGCGTGGCGGCTGCGTGGCGTTTTCTGTCTTTGCACACCAGAAACGTGTCTGACGCGGTGCTGCTGCTGCTAGCCTTGTCTGTACACGTCTGTTTCCCATTGATTTACTGCACTTAAGCAGTAGTATACTTCATGTTAAACATAAATATTAGGGCTCAAAATAACACGTTAATTATTAATCTGAGAAAAAATAACGCGTTAAAAAAAATAACGCAGATTAATTTATTCAGTTCAGTTCAGTTCAATTTTATTTATATAGCACGTTTAAAAACAACCATAGTTGACCAAAGTGCTTAACAAGGTCCAAAATCAAAGAGATAATATACACAAACAATACACAATATGCAATACAAAATAACCAACAGTAGAAAAAAAAGGTCATGATATCAAAGCTCAACTTGATTTGAAAACCAATGCATAGTAATGGGTCTTAAGCAAGGACTTGAATGTTTCAATAGTCCGAGCTGTTCTTATATGAATAGGTAGACCATTCCAGAGGTTTGGAGCAGCCACTGCAAAGGCTCGGTCATCTTTGTTTTTTAACCTGGATCTGGGCACATCGAGGAGCATCTGATTGGAAGACCTCAGTGCTCTGACAGGTGTGTGGACACGTAAAAGCTCTGATAAATAAGAAGGCGACAACCCATTTAAGATCTTGAAAACAATTAATACAATTTTAAATTCGATCCTGAAACAAACAGGAAGCCAGTGGAGCGTGGCCAAAACCGGTGTAATGTGGTCATGCTTTTTGGTCCCAGTTAAAAGTTGAGCTGCTGCGTTCTGGACTAACTGTAACCGATGAAGGGATGACTGATCCAATCCAACATACAAAGAGTTACAGTAGTCTAAATGGGACGTAATAAATGCATGTATGACTCTTTCAAAGTCTTTGCGTAGCAGGTAAGGCTTAACCTTAGCCAAAAGTCTCAGCTGAAAGAAACTGGTTTTAACAACACAGCTAATCTGTTTGTCAAATTTAAAAGCACTGTCAAAAATCACACCCAGATTCTTGGTAAAAGGTCGAATATGGGAACCTAAAGTACCAAGAGCATCAACACAGGCACTAAAATGTACATCGTGACCAAACACAACAATTTCAGTCTGTGCAAGTACATCTGATGCTACTGGACACATCTTCAGTGATGTTCCTGGAATCATTGGGTGTTTTGGGTCTTTCAACATCATACACCCTCCTCCAGGCGACCCAGCTGAGGCTGATCAGACCCCAGCTTGTGTCCAGTTGGCGAATCTAGCTACTCTGCCCCCAAGGATCTTCTCTCTTTAGCCATAGCCATCTTGAGGCTTTTTCTGCCGCTTCGGTGGTATTGTGGATGGCTCTTCTCCTTCTCACTCCATCGATGCCTAACACGCTGAAGGCTCTGAACAGTGATCGGGCTGCAAAGCCCCTGCTTCCAACCTCTATTGGGAGACACCTTGCTCTCCATCCGGCTTGTCGACACTCGCTAACCAGTCCCTCATACTTGGCAAGCTTCCTTTCAAAGGCCTCTTCCAAACGGTCTTCCCAAGGGACTGTTAGCTCCAACAGAACCACTTGTTTGGTGGATTCAGACAAGAGAACAACATCTGGTCTTAAGGTGGTGGTCACAATGTGGTTGGGGAACTTGAGTTGCTGCTCCAGGTCCACCAACAGCTGCCAGTCTCTCGCAGTGGCCAGGATGCCTGCAGATGTTTTTGCAGCTGGTCTTGGTTGCTCTCCAGCTCTAATAAAGGTAATGGCTTGCCTGGAGGGGCGGGAACGTTTGGCCCACTCAACTCCTGCGGCAATGGCTTCAGCAATGGCCTTCAGCACCTGGTCATGTCTCCACCTGTACCTTCCCTCTCCCAGTGCCTTTGAGCAGCTGCTCAGAATGTGCTCTAGGGTTCCACGCTTGGAGCACAGTGTACATGCTGGTGACTCCACTTTGCCCCATATGTGAAGGTTTGATGGGCTGGGAAGCACATCATATACCGCCTGGACGAGAAACTTGATCCGCTGTGGCTCTGCCTTCCACAACTCCGCCCATGTCACCTTCCTCTCGATCGCATTCTCCCATCGTATCCAGGCACCCTGTTGCCTCATTCCCACTGTCCTGCAGGTTCTCTCCTCCTCTACCACTGCTCTTACCTCCTCCTGGACTAGGCGGCGCCTTTCCTTCCCTTTGGTGGTGTCAATGTGGGGAGTTGAAAAGGAACCCAGTCCAGCCCTGCCTCTTGTTACCACTCCCACCAGCCTGTTGTGATGTAATCTTGCCTCTGCTTGTCGAACAGCCCCCTCAGCCTTCCACTTCCGACCAGTCCTCACTTCAATCCCAGCCTTTGCCACCTTTGGATCGCTTGAGTCTCTATATTGCAACACTTCCCTGGCTCTCGTTACCTTGAACTCCTCTTCCAAGGACTTGAGTGGCAGTTGCAGTTTGTTGCGATGCCCATAGAGTGCGATGCTGCTTAGACTTTTTGGAAGCCCCAGCCATTTTCTAAGGTGGCTGCTGACCTTCCTCTCTAAGGTTTCCACAGTCGAGATTGGCACTTCATAGATGAGGAGTGGCCACAGGATCCTGGGAAGAATGCCATGCTGGTATAGCCAAGCTTTGAACTTCCCTGGCAATCCAGACCGGTCCACTGACTTCAGCCATCCGTCCAGCTCAGTGCAGGTTGATCGGACGGATGCTGCGTCCCTCAGGGTGCTGTCAAACACCTTGCCTAAGCTCTTAACAGGCTCCTCAGTGACGGTTGGGATTGTTACCCCTGCGACGCTGAACCGGGACTTGTCATCCACCTTTCCTCTTCTCAGCACCATTGATCTTGACTTGGCTGGTTTGAAACACATCCGTGCCCACTCCATTAGCTTTTCGAGACCCTTTAGAATCCACCGGCAGCCTGGGACTGACTCTGTGGTGACTGTGAGGTCATCCATAAATGCTCTTATTGGTGGCTGGCGTTGAGCTGACTTCGTCTTGGGCCCTCTACACTCTGGTTCAGCAGACTTTGTGAGCATATTTATGGCCAGAGAGAACAGAATTACGGAGATGGTACAGCCCGTGATAATTCCGATCTCGATCTTGTGCCAGCCTGATGTCACTGCTCCTAAAGAGGTTCTCATCCTGAAGTTGTTGTAATAGTCAGCGATGAGGTCTCTAACTCTGCTGGGGACGTGATGTTTTGTCAGAGTGAGCTGCACAAGCTTGTGTGGTATTGAGCCATATGCATTTGCCAGATCAAGCCAGAGCACTGAAAGATTGCCCTTGTTCTCTCTGGCCTCTCTGATGAGCTGCGTCACCACACCTGTATGTTCCAAGCATCCAGGCATTCCTGCAATTCCCCCTTTCTGAACTGATGTGTCGATAAACCTGTTCTTTGAGAGGAAGGTGCACAGCCGGTTGGAGACAGCACTGAAGAAGATCTTGGCTTCAACACACAACAGTCTTATTATCATTGAGACAGAGAAAATTCTGATCCAACCAAATTTTGATATCACTCAAGCAGTTCAACAAAGGCTGGACAGTGTCCTTGTCATTGTTTTTTTTACAGGCAAATAGATTTGTACATCGTCTGCAAAACAGTGGAAAGAAATGTTATGTTTTTTTAAAATGGACCCTAAGGGCAGCATGTACAGAGAAAAGAGCATGGGTCCCAAAATGGAACCTTGGGGGACCCCACAAGAAAGAGGGGCAGCAGATGAAGAGCAATTCCCAAGGTGGACAGCAAAACTCCTATCTGCCAAGTAAGATTCAAACCATTTTAGGGCTATGTCCGTAATGCCAACACTTTGTTTGAGTCGGGATAAGAGGATAGAGTGGTTGACAGTGTCAAAGGCAGCAGTCAAATCTAAGAGCACTAAAACAGCAGAGTTTCCTGAGTCAACCGCTAAGAGAAGGTCGTTATAGACTCTTAGAAGGGCAGTTTCAGTACTGTGGTGGGGCTTAAAACCAGACTGGAACTTTTCATAAATACTAAAATCATCTAAAAATGATTGTAGTTGATTAAAAACAACCTTCTCCAAGATTTTAGATAAGAAGGGAAGTTTAGAAATAGGTCTAAAATTAGACAAAACTGAAAGATCCAGATTTTTCTTTTTTAAAAGTGGTTGCACGACAGCATGTTTAAAAGCAGCTGGAACACACCCTGAGCTGAGAGATGCGTTAACCAAGGATAAAATACTGGGCCCAACAGTTAAAGACATCTTTGAGTAAGTGGGCAGGGATACTGTCCAGCAGGCAGTTTGCAGGACGAAGCTGCTTAACTACGTCCGAGAGAACGTGTAATGTAACTGGCTCAAACTGCTGGAAGACAGCTGGGCATAAAGGAGGAACAGAGGGGTCACTGGTAAAAGCAGGGGATGAAAAGCTCAGGTCAACAATTTTTTATTCCATATTGACGTTTGACCCGGAGCTGTTCTAGCCACCATTGGACTGTAAAATGAAGGAGGGAGACAAGAATGTGCTGCCTGGATCATTAATTGGAACATTTACTTGTAAAAATCTTCTTCCTGCCAACCCTGGCTACCGAAATCTGGTGCCACTGATATGTCTGCGCTTCTCTCTGATGCTCTGAAACAGACGATACAGGCAACACAAACGCCGTTGCACGTGACGCTAGTTAATACTATACTCAACAGCAGCTAACGTTAGCCTACCGCTAGCTAGTAGCTGGATTAAAAACGGTTAAAATGCTGACAGCTAACGCTAAACACTGTAAAGTTTGACTGTGTTTTACTGTAGAGGATTCAACACCGTATGTAACAATCTGCTTCTGCCATCTGAAAAACAACACAGACAGTGCGTTCAATGAAACTGGTAAACTACAGCCTCGTGGTGCATTTGAAGTTATTGTAAATGTCTTTTTCCCATCTGGTGGTTGTTTTTGTTGTTCAACAGCAATTTACTAGTGAAATAAGTTATTGTTATTGTTATACATTATTATTAAATCATTTAATTTTGACCATATGGCCTTAGCAATAAACAAGCCGTTCTTTAATGTCACCGACAGTTGGTTAGTACCCTTTTTTTTTCTTTTCTTTTTTTACTTTCAAAACTATCGGTTCAGGCACTGTTAATTATGTATGCGATTAATATCGATTAATTAATCACAGAGTATGTAATTAATTAGATAAAAAATTTTAATCGATTGACAGCCCTAAAATATATACTAATTTGATTACAGCAAAGACAACGTCGGCAGTATTGACGGCAAAATAAGCTACAGAATATTTCGTTCTGTATTGACAGGTGTAATATTTGAAAATCGATAATTATTTATTATTATTTTTTAAATTACATTTATATCTGCATTTATGTCAAAACCTAGAGCCTTTCAAACATCAAAATGTCATTTATTAAATGTATTTGTGTCAAAATGACATATAAACATCTTTTCCTATTCTATTTTGAATGGAAACGCTTCCAACACGCTTGCGTGTCGCGTGCAAAATAGGTGTCGGTCCTATTCCTAACATGCACGCGTTTTCGGCGCCTGAGATGTGCCTGAGACGTGCGTGTCACGCAGGCAGTGTGCAAGCAGGCAGTGTGCAAGCTTTAACCTGTTAACATGGGAGCCGAAATAAAAATGGACACGCCACGCCAGGCATCCAGTATGTACCGGCCTTAGTTGCACCCCAAAATACCCCCTTTCTCCTAATGTACAGCAACTCTTATAAAAACTGTTATGACTCATGTAATATCTAAAAAACACTTGAGCCCCTCCATTATCCGACTACTTTTATGCTTTGGCACACAAGTGGATAAAACATTGGTCACTAATGTGCACTAGCCCTCTCAAATACATACCCATAACAAAGCCGACCCCTGACATACTTCATCAACCTGTCCCTGCTTTTCCGTCCTCCCAGACTTGTATAACCATAACGATGTCCTATATTCTTCAGTACTACTCAAACTCATTAACACATGAATGAAAACGCACAAACATGATGTGGCATTGCTGTGATTGCCAGTGATTTTGAGCTGGTTTTACTTGTGGTAAATCAATTTAAAGCAAGGTCAACAGCTTTCTGTATAAGTGTTGGAAAAATAATTAATGCAAACCACTGATTTAGACATTAGCGCTTTTGTAAATCACTTATAAATCAGAACTTTGACCTTGAGCAAATTTGCGCACGAGAGACTTTTATAAATGAGGATCCTGATCACTCATTGAGCTCGAGTTTGTGTTGCGGCATGGAGAGAGAGACATAACTGCACACCAGTTTAAGATAATCCCCAAGATGGCTCTTCCCTCATCTTACCATGTCCTCCTCTGCCTAATGAGATGTCTCTCCTCACATGTCTGAGGCTCTGCTGTGATTAGCTAATGAGGCGGCGTTACACATACACTTGTGCCTAATGATTTGGTGTCGTGCATAAATACTCAGAGGCAGCTGAGGAAAAGCTAGTTTGTTTTTTTGGAAATTCTGTTTATTTAGGGATTATCTGGTATGTTAGGAACATGCATAAGAAAGCAAGGAAGTAACAAAACAAAACCAAATAAAATTAATTGATGAAAGCATTTGGAATGAAATAAGATTGTCTAAATTTCCTAATTTAATATGATAATACATTCTTAAAACATTTAAGTTAAAAAAAATTCTTATGTCTTAACAGTGAGTAACTGTTATTGTACTGCTTGTAACCAGTTTGTCATATTAAGCGTCACTACAGTGCAAAGAATACACACTGTATTTTCACAGGTGTGAGTAACAAAAAAATAACAAGGCTTTAGCAGTGGGGTCGTTCAACTCAGCGGCGTCTTGCTCAAAGCAGCGATTATCTGCGATAGGAGGCCCCTTTCTCTCTATCCCTGTGTTAATGTCAGCTGTAGGTTCTGTTAGGGCAGGTCAAGCTCTCGGTACTACAGGAGTCTCCATTCACTGCTGCTTCAATGCTCCAAAGTCATTCAATCCAGACATGCTGTCTATTACACCAACACACAAAATGAAAAACGAAATAACCGAACGCATTTTTTCCATTTATTTTGCCACATTTTTCATCATTGCATAAATTAAACAGTCAGAATCTGCATTTTGCTATTTTGTCTTGCTTTTCAAAGAAAAAATCTATTACAAAACTACAATTTCAAAATATTTATTTAACACTGAACATTTTTTTTTTAACATTGAAGCACAATATAACTTAAATAAATAAATAAGTAAAATAAAAATATTTGGAGCATCTTTGAGCCTCTCCTTGAATAGACTATATCAGGCTATAACTGTCTGCTGAAATTTAAATGGAATGATACTCTCTATGCCTACAACAAAAAGTACATTGAAAAGAGTGGCAAAAAGTGGAAGGAGCCGCAACAAAGCCTACTTCAGGAAAAGTGGCAGGTTCTTCTTTATAAACAAAGTAGCTTCTCTGCTTTCTCACCTGAAAGTCTGTTCCTCATTACGAGAGTAGAGTAAGTTAGAGCAAGAATGGCAAGGTGCGTTGCCTGGGTGACGCATGTCAGCGTGTGGAGCGGGCATTGAGAGTAGAGTAGGCTACGAGTGCTGCTGTGTGAGGGAAAAGTGAGAGGAAAAAGAGATAGCAAAGCAATGTATAGTGAGTTAACAGTGGACAATAAGACGAGCTTCTCAAGGCACGGTGGCTTCAACTGTTAATACTGACGCTTCCCGACCCCGGTCTGGGCGGTGACATGAGATGCAGGAAATATTGCTGTTTTTTTGGACAGTTTTGACAGTGCTTCCACACTGCCAACATGTATGCTGCATTTATAAAGTGTGCACGCCTCTCACTCTACGTGGGTTCCTATTTGAACCGCGTCATTAAAAACTTAATTGTTCGGTAAAATTTATTCAGCCCTTTCACTTATTCGGCCAAACACAAAAGTACTTTATTTTGCTATTTTCGACCGAATAATTTCAGTGGCCGAACATACGGTGCATCCCTACAAGGAAAAAAACAAACATTTCCCTTTAGTTAAAAAGTTTATGATTAAGTTGCATTTATTGTTAAAGAGTAGTTGTCAATCAGTGACCATAATTATGTTAAAGGGGAACTATGCAGTTTGTTTAGCTTAATTTACCTTAAAGCAGCCATATTATGCTCATTTTCAGGTTCATAATTGTATTTTAAGGTTGTACCAGAATAGGTTTACATGGTTTAATTTTCAAAAAACACCATATTTTTGTTGTACTGCACCGCTCTCTCTCACTGCTGCAGCTCCTCTTTTCAGCTGGTCTCTGTTTTAGCTACAGAGTGAGACCTCTTTCCTTCTTCTTCTTCTGTACTATCTTTGATTGCACTGCACATGCCCAGTAGCTCAGATGTAGATCATGTCAGCTAGCTAGCTCCATAGACAGTAAAAGAAAGGCTGTTTCTACAACTTCGGTCAGTTACAAGGCAGGATTAGCTGGGAGACTTCTAAATGAGGGCGCACATGGAAGTAGTTCTTTTGTAGATTATGGTGAACTTGTGTGTGTTGTAGCAGTACTTTGCTATTGAGAACGAGGTAGCATGCTAGTGTTAGCATGCTAGCGTTAGCATTAGTGTTAGCATGCTAACGCTAACGCTACGAGCTAATGGTTGCGGTTAGCCTGACACACGTCACAAGCCGTGTCGATTTTGAACAGCTCACCCAGAGACTGAAGGCAGGACACATTCAGAAACCGTATCTCACTCTAAACAGCATGGATGGATTTTTTTCAAAGTTTGTATGTGTGTGGAAGCACCAGAGACACAACATAACACCCCAAATCCCAGAAAAAGTGATTTTTTCATAATATGGGCACTTTAACTGAAAAGCTTCGGAGTCATTGTAATGGTTATATGACTTTTTTCGGGTTGAATGGTGGTCGTCTCGCTCCCCTGTAGCGCCTCTGAGTGGATAAACCACCCTTGCAACATTCGGCTGGCGAGCCGCCGGCCTCAGCGTCAGGAAGTATTGCGTGATATCAGGTCTCATGATGTAACAAATTGCTTCACGGCACTGCACACATATGCCCATTCAGGAACCGGCTAACAAGGTAGCGATGGAGTTTTTCCACACTATCGTCATGGCTGAGCCGGCAAAAAAGAAGCAGAAAGATAGGAAAGCATTGTCGGAGGAACAGAGAAAGAGGAAACGGCAGACTGAGGGAGCGAGGAGGCAGACACAAGTAAACATAGGAGCTGCCAAGTATCTATTCCGAAGCTGTAGGGGGAGCTCTATAGAGAAACCTGCGAGCAAAAAGCGAGAAAACAGCGAAGAAATGGCCAAAACTGCATAGCGCCCCTTTAAATAATACAACTTCGTAACTTCTTAGTGTAATTTAACTTCTTAACTTTTTAGTGTTGCCTTACCTCACGCTTACCGGGCTTTCACATCTTCGCTTTAGTTCTGAATCTGTTATTGTATACTTAAAGGAGACTTATCGCCCCTTTTTTTAGTTTCATACTTGTATTTTGGGTTTCTACTAGAACACGTTTACATGCTTTAATGTTTAACAACACATTTTTCTCATGCTGTCTGTCTAAATATACTAGTCTTCACCCTCTGTCTGAAATTGCTCCGTGTTAGCACAGCAATTTCCCACCACCACCACCACCTGAAAAGGCCAGTCTGCTCTGATTGGCTTGCGAGAAAAATATGGCGCACCTTTGCAAAGGTAGTTCTCAAGCCATGGATGGAGATACTCAAAAGAAGGGCGGTGCATTTTAATGAGCCTCCATGTGACATAGGAAGGGGAGCCAAATCTAAATGGCTTGTTGGATTCAATGTTTTCTGATTTAATCTGCCCACAGAAATTTACTGTGTTGTCTTATTTCACAGTTTGTGGGTTGACAGGAACCCTAGATACCTAATTATATGTGCATAAGCACTGAAAAAGTGAGTTTTTCATGATATGTCCCCTTTAAGATGCAAATTATGCATTTCAGGACACCTTATGCTGTGTTCAAAAGGAACTTATGAGTTTGTGACATGTGAAGTACAAAATAAGCAAATCATTTTTGGTGAAACTTTTGAAAGCACTGCTTCAAGGCAACTGGCCAACATAAAAGGAGACCATAAGAACTCTCCTTGTTCTCTATTTAAAGCCTTTGTTAAGACTACAAGACAAGTTTTTCTGCCCTTTGATCATGATAAAAACGCTAAAGTATAAAGGAGCATGCTAACAGTAGACCAACATGCACCAATAGAAGAAAACAGAAGACAAGAAATATGGTATTAAGGAGTATAGTGGGGACATAGTAAAGGAACACATATGCTAATTTTATAAACCTAAGCATATGTCACAGCTCATGAACGGAGCACTTTCAGAAAAAAAGTATACCTCAAGTTGTGAATGTCACAATTCTTGTGTGTAGGATTGAGTCTGTAAACCTGTCATCCTACAAGAACGGTTGAAGTTTCTCATTCAAATTATTAGGATATCCAAAAAGCCTATGTGTTAAGGAGAAACAATAGGTAAGAAACAATAGAAACACATATTATATATAAATATTCTATAAGAATGAAAAAAAATCTCTTCATATTTGAAGTAAGATTTCCTCTCTCCTCTACTGCCTCAGACGCTTTGAGAAATGAAGAACTTACAAAAAACCCTAAAAGAGAAAATCTCAAAATCTCAAGCAGTCTGGCCACACACACACACACACACACACACACACACACACACACACACACACACACACACACGTACAGAACAAGAACAACAGCTTATGGTGGAAGTAGGTTGGCAGGAGGAAGAACAGGGTTTTACGGCTCTGACTAAAATAAAACATGAGGACTTTGTGGCCCACAGTGCAGTTGGAAAGACAAATATTATTTTTTTTACAAGCGAGAGAAGGCCGGGGACAGGCTATATAAAACGCCTTAATGATTGAATAGCTGAAGTATTAAACCTTGGCTGTGGGGTCCTGACCTGAATGGGAGGGGGGTTGAGAGAAGAGAGACAAGTCCTGGCAAAGCAGTTTGATAGGGTAAAATCCACACACACACACACACACACACACACACACACACACACACACACACACACACACACACACACACATCAACAACATTTACACTTACCTTGGCAGAGGAGTTTCCTCAGTAAATCTTTATGTTGGAGTGGAAATTGCAGTTTAATAATTAGTTCTGAATGAAAACGTTGGAATCCTTTTTTAACACAACAAACTATATTCAGGTGAAAAAAGCTCTATTTATTTTGGTTTTGTTTTTTCAAACACCTTTTGACCCTTTTTTATTTAGCTTTTTATCCGTCTAATATAAAAGTTTCAATATCTTGCCAATCTGGCATTTACCTGACAGAAGAAATATATTTTTAAATATATGTTTATATTTTTGAATATATGTTTATATTTAGCGCACACTGGAAAAGCTTTTGTTGGATTTTGTTACAGTTTTGTAACTATTATAAGTCGTAATTAATTTTATTTGAAAAAAAAATTTCTGACGTTCTAATGTATCAAGTATGAGTAATTCATAGCAATAAGAGGAGCTTTGAAGCACCGCCACTATGAGGCACCATCAGGTTCTCTGATCCCATACACATACAGTCAAACCTGAGATTTCCTCCAGCACTCAGACACTTTGAACTCAGTATGCTAATGCTAACATACCAGACCGACAGCTCTCCGTCATAAGGCTCATTATCCGTCTGCTACCATGTAGGATGGTCATTATTACTCCAACAAAGCAGACACATCCATTCACGGTGCTGGTCAGCATTTCAGGAAGGGCTCAGATTCTAGATTTTCTCACCCGTCCCCCGGAGGGCAATGGAGGGATGGGTAGTAGTAAGGCAAAAGGCAAATGAGCCTGCAGGCATGTCAGATATGCCAGCACTGTGAAGTGTAAGCACATACACAAATAAAGGCATGCACAGATTATGCATGAGAACAATCTCTTGACTGTCCTTGTCACTCTTTCTCTCGCTCTCTTGCTCTCTCACTCTCTCACTCTCTTTCTCTCGTTGTCTCTCGCTGTCTCACTTTCTCTCTCTCTCTGTCTCTCTCACTCTCTCTCTCTCTGTCTCTCGCTCTCTTTCTCTTTCTCTCTCTCACCCTCACACACATGGAGCCTCGGACGTCTGCACCTATCTCAACCGCAAGGGGAGGAAGAGCCACAGGTGGTCATGGCAGAAACATATTTGTGCACAAACATTAATATAGATGCAAATGTCACAGTTGTGTCTTAATAAAACAGATAAAAATAAGGAAATGAACTGCCGCACATGTGTCTGACATTTGAATGAAAGATTGAATGGTCCCTGTTGTACGTGTACCCCACTTCAGTGTGTGTACTTTGTGTCACTCTATTTGTGTGCATGTGCATGTGTGTGGATGTCCCTCTCCCTTTCCAGCTGCAGCTCTCATGCTGGGGCCTCCTCCTGGTAGCCATTATGGGTGTGTGTGTATGTGTCTGGGTGGTCTAGTCCTGTCTCCCTCCTTCTCATAGTTTTATACTGTTCTGCCCTGGCGGTGCCCGAGGGCAGGGGAGTGTGGGGAGGAGGGGGCTAAGGTAGGGTGGCGGGTGTTGCAGGGGGGTGTGGGCAGCCCCGTCGAGAAGAGCAGACGACAGGCCTAATAAAGCTTCACAGGGTCTAGGCCCATCGCTCTCAGCACTTCCTCCCCGCTGCCCTCTTTGCTCCCTCCTGCCCCCTCGGTCCGCTACTACCCCCCCCCACCCCCCGCAGGCACATGTGGTCCAGCCCTAATGGGACCCAGCTGGACTCCCACCTTCCCTTACTTACGGATCCCAACCCCAGCTCTCCTCTCTCTGTTCTCCTCTCTCCCTTTAAACATTCAGCCCCAGATGGCACTCCTTCAGGCAGGATATTCACTGCTGGGGGATGTGTTTAGTATCCTTTTCCTTTTTATTTCCCCCTTCCTTGCCTCCCTGTCTTTTTCACTTCTTCTCTTGTCACAATGTATGGTGGCCATGTGATGTGGCTTAAGTCAGGATTCAGCTTCCCAAAAAATGAAGATGGACTAAAGGAGGAGGAGAAAATATGAATGATGATATGTTGTCATGCAACAGACCCTAACTGATGCCTGGGATCCCTCGACTCTCTATGACCCGCCCCTCTGTGGTGAGGTAGCGTGGGGAAACATTTGTTCCCCAGACCTACTCTGCTTCATCTCTCTGGAGTCGCAGCCTCGGCATGTAAACAGGGCGGTGCCAATTGCCCGTCCCTGAGCTTTTATGGTACCAAGGCAGAGCAAACAAACAAACTGGAGAATTTTACGCAACAGCCTGTGAAACATTCTCAGTGCTACAGGCGACAAGTGTTGCCAAGTTCCCTCAGCTGTAATTCAAGCACGTACACATGGAAGCATGCTGACATGAAAGCAAATGTGCATGAATTCACACACACACACACACACACACACACACACACACACACACACACACACACACACACACACACACACACACACACACATACCATAGCTTGTGTTCCTTGCAGAACATGTGACATAACTGCTATACACAGCAGTTAATGATAGAAGTCTCTTGTCATGCATCACTTAATCACTGTGGTAGAACTAAAGTGCCTGTGGCAACCTTTTTTGGTTTTATAGATTGTCTGACCGTAAATATTTAAAACTTCACAAAGAGCGAACAGTGACGACTGGGACATAATATTTTTGTGGCTGGATTCAAACCCTGACAGAATGGCAAACAATAAAATTCTAAGACACTTCCTCTTTTGCAGCGGTACGTGCAGTAAGAGTGGGACTTTAATCGCAATCATACTGGGGGCAGACAGCCCATAGTGCACAGTTTACCATAACATCTTATCATTCTCAGACCATAACTAGATGTTCACACTGATGAATGGTTGAGCTCTGGCTGTGTGGTCCCTCTCTGTCCCCTGCAGATGGTGTCAGAGTGGTTCTCCTCCATGTCAGAGATGAGAAGGAGTTGGGTGCGGCGACACTGGATTTGTGCTCTTGAATTCATTATCTCTGACCAAATCCGTCCCTGTGATCAGAGCAGGAGTCAGGATGATGGCGAAGCATGACAGGGAAGTCGCTCTTTCTGTTCATCTATCTATAAATCGGGAAATCTCTTTGGCTACGTTCACACCGCAAGTCTTAATGCCTAATTCTGATTGTTGATCTGTTTTGCTCAGATCCCATTTTTAGTTAGGCTGTTCACATTACCTTTTAAAATGAGGCTTATATCAGATTCCAGTGTGAACTGTTTGCAGTTTTGAAATGACCCGCATGCGCAAAAGAACAATAACAATTACATCAGATGCAGCAAGCTGTTGCACTAAAGTTAGGGAGGTTATGGAGGAAGTAAGCATTTTCGCTTTTATTTCAAAACGTTTGTGTAATGGCAGCCATAACATTAATGAGCAGTTGCTCAGGAGGAGAAGAATGAAGAGAAAGAGAGCCAAATTGGCTATTTTGGCCTTTTGTGGGGTTAAAATTCACTATAGAGGTCTGTGTGACCGGACAACCGATTTGCACGTCAGGACCACTACGGGCCTCCACCAGAGTTTCCTCTGGCTTCGCCCTTGCACGCGCTCATGCTCCACCTCCCCGACGGTGCGGGCGAGACGGGCCGGTGGTGCGCCCGACCCTGAGGGGCCGGGATCCCACCTCAGCCGGCGCGGCCCTCTGACTCGCGCGTGCGTTAAACTCCTTGGTCTGTGTTTCAAGACGGCTCAGGTGGGTTGCCGACATCGCCTTTTTTACGTGAGCCGATCACCGCCCTGGCGACGTGACGCGGTTGGGGCACACTAAGGACAGTCTGCCCCGGTTGACAGCTGCACCGGGAGCAGGGGGCCCCGGAACATGTCCGCCGGAAATTCCGCCAAATTTCACTCTTTTCGGCCGGATGTTCCGCTTTCTTTGTGTTGACATATTAAACTCTGGTCGATTTATGAGGACTATGGTTAACTGCTCCTCAGATCTCTGCAGGGTAAATCCAGACAGCTAGCTAGACTATCTGTCCAATCTGAGTTTTCTGTTGTACGACTAAAACAACCTTTGAACGTACACATGTTCCACCCAAACACGTTCCTTCCCGAGGCTATTTTGCAGAGGTGCCGTGGCACCATCTGGGGATTAGCACCGTCCAAGGCAATTGTGATGGGTTTAAAGAAATGCCAATAAACCAGAGCACGTTTTTCTTTTTTTTGGCGCGCTGCAGCGATTGTTTCGGCGTCTCCGGAGTAATCACATACAGGAAGGCCACAGCCGTGCCGGATAGTTTACAAAATAAAACACCCAGGTTTATGGTGATTTTGGCTGTCTTGATTTCTCAACTGTCTAGAGCGAGACAGGCGATCAGGCATAGATAGACGGACAGACAGAGTGACGCAGACTGACTGACTGACTGACTCACTCTCCGGCCGTTTAGGGGACATGTTGAATCTCTACACGAGCCGCAGCCGAACTGCGCCTGATTGAACTGCGCTGCAACATGTGGGTTGAGTTTTATAAAAAACTAGGGCTGTCAATCGATTTTGTCAACATTTTTTTTCTAATTAATTACATACTCTGTGATTAATTAATCGAAATGAATCGCATACATAATTAATGGTGCCTGAACCAAAAAAAAGAAAAGAAAAAAAAAGGGTACTAAACAACAGTCGGTGACATTAAAGAACAGCTTGTTTATTGCTATGGCCATATGGTCAAAATTAAATGATTTAATAATAATGTATAACAATAACAATAACTTATTTCACTAGTAAATTGCTGTTGAACGACAAAAACAACCACCAGATGGGAAAAGGACATTTACATTTACAACTTCAAATGAACCATGAGGCTTCACATTCTCGTCTCCCTCCTTCATTTTACAGTCCAATGGTGGCTAGAAAGGCTCCGGGTCAAACGTCAATATGGAATAGATTAATCTGCGTTATTTTTTTCAACGCGTTATTTTTTCTCAGATTAATTAATCAAAATTAACGCGTTATTTTGACAGCCCTATAAAAAACAAATCACAAAAAAAACACACACATTCACTAGCCATATGGTAAACCGCCTGTTATCACAGAGTAAAAGTTCTGCTGCAAATGTTTACTTAAAAAGAGAGGCCTTATCAGCATGCTGGATAGTTTAAGAAATAATAATGCATCATATTTTGTTATGTGATATTTTGTGAGTAGAATCTGCAATGTTCACTGTCAGGTAAATGTAGTAGTACAATGTTTTCCTCTAAATTACAAGTACACAGTAAGGCAGTAGTATACAGTTAGTTGCATATTAAGTGCTTTGGGGTCCCTCTAAGTTATTTTGGAGTACAGTGGTTCTGGAGAAAGCTACAAGCAGCAATACAGGAGGCTAAGCAATCAGCCCATTCTAAACAGGCATGTACACAGTCTTTTAAAACTACAATCCAGTCCCTCCACGATTTCACGGCCTTTTTCTGAGATTGTTGCGTCCTAAAATACCCGATTTTGCAGGAGCTTTTGTAAAAAATTGCGATAAAAGTTGCAATGTCTTTTGTATTTTTGTTTTTTATTTTTTTTGGTTTAATTCTTTAAAAATAAAAAGGAAACTCATTTCGGGGAGAATAAAACTACTCTGGGCTAAGTTTTCCTAGTAACTTTACCAAAAAGGCTCAGGATGCTGCAAATGTTGGTATAATATGAAAATGGCTGTTTGATTTAAGACAAAAAATAATAATTTATTGAATTAATCAAATTTGAACATATCTGTCAGTGGCTTGTTGATTTTTACATTGTTAGTTAATCCTGGCCTGGCCTGGGACACACATTCATACAGTTTGACAAAGTAGCGTTACTTATTGGACTTTAACTTATCAGGTGTTTGCTTATTTGGTGTTTAGCTGGTGTTTGGTGCCCCCAACGTTGTCTTCAAGGCAGCGCTGCCTGGAAAGCACTAGGATTAGGCAATTGTTAGGGTTAGGGTTAAGGTTCGGTGCCTTGAAGTCGATGGTCGCAGTGCTGCCTTGAAGTCGACATTGGGGGCATAAAACACCATCAAGCAACTTATCATTGCACTTACAATAACGAGCGTAGCTGTCCTCAATTTAGGTCATCCTGTACGTCTCATCTCCAGTTTTTTCCTGCATCCACCGTGTTTGTGTGTGTGTGTGCGCGCGTCAGTCGCGGGGAGAACTGAATGGCCCCGCCCGCTGCAGAGAGCCGACAAGATTGAAACAGCAGCAGCTTTCAATGACTTTAGAGTGAAAAAACTTTACAACATACATTGATGTTAAAATGTATACAGGTTGGCAGGACGGTCTGAAATGTTTTTTGTCTTTCGCTGTACGTTTTGTTGGTAAATGTGAGATGTTCGAGTAGCACACGTCTCGTCTTCATATCAGAAACAAGGAAATGAATTTGGCGATGTACGTGTGTTACCCGTTCTCACTCCCGCTTGGTCAGTGGCTCTCAGGGTCACATACTGACGCAAAGTCTGGCACGTGGGACTGCTGTGATTTGTCACGGGAAACTCCGGTTATTGGTCAAATTTGCGGTTAAGTTGCAGTGATTGAAATTGCGAGTCGCACCGAATTCACAGTGATTGGTTGAATTTGCGTGAATTTTTGACATCGCGAATTCCTGGAGGGACTGACAATCTGTGGTGCCCTCATGCATGCACAATGCACGTGCACATACAAAATTGCTACCTGTTAAGTTAAAAAAAATATCAAAAAAGGAGAAAAATGCATTCAACACATTTGTTAAAGAATATGTCTGGTAATATTTTATATATTTCTTGAAATATTGTTTTTAACAAATCCTGTGAAAATACCAAAACCAACAGTGTTAGTCCATCTCTAAATATTTTGGACTTCCCAACCCTCTTTGGCTCTTAGCCCCAAGTCCATTCAATCATATACAAAAGACACATTGTCACAGATTTATACTTTTGTTTAAATAAAAAAGCTAATAATAATAAAAACAGCTAGGCATTGTAGATTTAAGCAAATGCCATTCAAACAGGAATACATTTTGTATTTGTTGGGGACTATTTTCAGTTCAGAGTTGGTTAGCTTGTGAATATTTATGGAAGAATTTAGGATTTACTCAAAAATCAACTACAGTGCCCATGTTCATCGTAATGAAGGAACATTGTTGGTCAACAATAGAGGTCTATGGCGCAGTAAAGCTATAAAATATAGAATATCCTTTGTGTCTCAAGGATGCACACAATGTGTTTGGTGAGAAACACTGAATGTAAACATACTGTAACTGTGTTTGTTTATAAGGAAATTCCATAGGGTATCTTTAAGCACAGAGGAAAAGGAGGGTTTAGTTTTGGGGTGAGTTTAGGTTAAGGATCATCCCTCCACAATGTCCCCTCCAGTCAGTCTATACACTGGCCTTCTCTGAGGTGGCTTTCCAGGGGGATTGAAACCATGACTCTTGCCCCCCCCCCCAATCACAATACATCCACATATCCTGGAGCAGTGGAGGCCCCAGAGTGTTTATGTGCGGCAGACGCCCAGGCTAAACAGGAAGGGACAGGAGACCGTCACTGGGGACTTAAAATTCAGACCCACATCAACAGGCCCTCTCAGTGTGGATCAAGTTTGCCATTGCTCGTTTAAATGAATATCACAAACATTACCGTAGGCCAAACACCTATAAGTGACCACATATAGGCCAGAGCACTGTGGGTGGCAAATGTGCAAGCCAGCATGCTCCTGTGAATGAATATGTGTTCACACCTGCAGTATGTGTACGTTTGAACCTGCGTTCATGTTTGAGTGTTGATGTGTGCCTGGACCTAGAGCGTAGTAATACTCGTGACAACCCAGGCAGACGCTACACTACCCATGCAGGGCTTTATGTGAGCTGGTCAGACAGAAAAATAAATACTGTCAGAGGAGAAGAAGAGAGGAAAGCGCGTCTGTTTGAAGTCAGGGAGCTGCAGAGTGGAGCTGAGAGACAGATGAACCATCCTGTTTCAGAAACCTGAACGCACCCTTGTTAAGGACCAGTAATATGTATTTGTGTGTGGCAGCAATAACACAGTTCCAAGACTTGGCTCTGTGTCTACACATAAGCCTGTGTAACCCTACACACCTCTCTGATGATGTCAGATTAGCATTAAGCGTGAGCTCGGGCCTGTGTTTATATGTGTGAGAATGTGTGTGTATTCAATGTGGCGAACAAAATGTCTGGTATTGTTTTTTGGGCAGTAAGAGAAATGTAAACAGCGGAAGGTAGTGGCTAAGGGAGAGTGGAAGAGCAGAGACGTTTTGTGCATGTGTTTGTGTGTATGCATGTGTGTGTGGCGGAGGCATGATGACATCAGCGGCTGGGCAGGGAGCGGGTGAAGTGGCTCTGGTCAGTGTGAAAGTCGAGTCTGTCACACAGACATCGTCCGACTGCACGCCACGCTCACAACAGAGCACTCAGCCACTGGCACTGGTTTGAGGACTGGCTGACGGTGGTCTGCCAAAGCCCGTCAGCTCTGTGGCAGCTTAAATGTTTCAGCGCAGCAGTCTGGAAAGAGAAAAGTAACAGTCGCAGCACATGTTGGCATTGGATTTCTACATTAAAAGGTTTCCATGTCAACCTCATGACCATACTGAAAGTAAACGGTGTGTACTTTTCTATGGTAAATTGAACATTTTAAGGTCACTTAGAATGTAGTTGATTAGAATGTTCTCTTTTAAGTAGATTTTGAATGAGTTTAATTTCATTTCAAGCAACCCCACTCCATAAAGGGAACATAAGAAAAACAGAAATATAGCTGAGTGGTAAATCCCTGTAATCTGCAACATAGTTTTGTCTGTAGAGCAGCAGCATGCATGTGGCAGTGTGCTAGGCAAGTGTGGATGTTGCCAATTTCAGCAGTGAGACATGCCCACTTGTTTCCTTTCCTTCAGTTTTAATATTTATTAATACCAGACACTTATGTGATGAGTGCTCATTTTGCACCCGCATCAATTTTTGGGGAAGAAAAATTCTCCCTGTTCTATATCCTGTCATTTACATCACAGCCCAGTCATCTTTTCTCTTCACGCCAGGTTTCTGCACAAGCCGCCTGCTTTTATAGCATTTGCAGGGTGGCCCAGTGCGCTGACCTCCACAGGTAAGGGCAAGTGTAAAGTATATTACCCAACAGCCATCAAGGAAGTATCATTTTTACAGTAGTGTTTCATCAAGTGTTATGGTTGGGTCCACCAGTGAGGGACGGGGTCCAAATGCAGACCGAGGAATGATGAAACTTCTCTCAGGCCAAGGCTCATTGGTTCTTTTTCTCCCTCCATCAGAGGAGGTGGCCCTTGCTTTTTCTGTAGTCCGTCTTTGATCCCCGTCTCTCTTCTCTTCCTACGATTCATCCTCCTGGCGCAGACAAAGACTGCCCTTCCAACAAACGCAGCCGCTGCCTTTCAGGGCCAAGCGTCAGGCTGTTGAGGAAAGGAGACAACAGGAGAGGAGCAGGGGAGCTGGGAGGACAGAGAGGAGAGAAGAGAAGAGCATGCAGTTTCACCCACCCCGGAGGTCTCGGGCAGCCCCCGGCTCTCAGTACCCTACCTCCAGAAGACCTTATTCAGAGACTCACCTAATGAACACTCCTGCCCTCATTCAGCCCCACAATGGAGCCCTCCACTGCCATTGAGCCTGCTCACAATGGAGAACATCGCTCCAATTAAACCCCAGAGACAATGAGCCGGGGTAGGTGAAGGGGTGGAGGTGTGTGTGTAATATGTGTGCGTATGAGGGGTCGAGCTGGGGGGTCAGCAGGGTAATGAACAGACCCAACCTAGCGGATCTCTTCGGAGGTCCACTGAAGTGCCGTTGCCTCTGATGTGCTATTTGGATCAGTAAGAAGCAATTAGGTGCCCATTCCCAGCACATCCCAAACCCTTATCCCCCCCCCAGGCTCGTGTGTGTGTGTGTGTGTGTGTGTGTATGAATAGGAAAGAAAAGGGAAAGGCAGAGGCGACCAGAGCAGACAAGAAATCATGATTAATTGATTCATTGAATTAATTGTCAAAGAATTGTTTCAGTGTTGTAATAATATACAGCTGTATGGTCGTCAAATCAATCCTTTTAAAAAAAAATAAGTGCTAACATGACTAGTGCATTACTTAGCATTACCTAATTTGATCTATTTTTTTTTTAGCACAGCTGGGTATTGGAGAAAGTGAAATAAAAAAGGAAGAACAGGGTGAGAAAATAGAGGAGGAACAAGAAGCGAAGAAGCTGGTCAACAAAGGAAGAGAAAGAGAAAGAAAATAAAATATTTGTAAATTACAAATATGACACAACTAAATCTAAATAATCCTTCAAAACAAAAGCAGCCATTTAAAACAAAAAAAACTGTGATTTAGATGTAGGTGATAATAGTTGCGTTTCGGGACTTGCGGAGGAGAGGGTAAAAAAACTGCACAAAACTACACACACAAAAAATGTATCAATGTGTCTTGAGCAAAGGGTCCAGAGGCTCCCAAAATGTTGTATGTCTAATTATTGACATTGAGGCCCAAAATACAGAGTCTGCAGAGACGTGACATTTGACGAAGGCAGAGGCAGGCAGGAAAGCCAACAAAGGCGAGAACAAAGGCAGGATCTGGGCCATGATAATGCAGCTCAGTGCAGATCCTACTCATGAATATGGCAGCTGTGATGGTATTAGTAGGTGTGTGTGATGCATGCATATGCTGTATCTTACTGCATTTGTTTGCTTGTGTGCCCATACGACTTGACCAACAAATTATGCATGTACTCACATGTCTGCTTCCCTTGCTGACATGTGCATGTATTACTATATCAAGCCCACTGGTGTTAAGGCATTTGTGTGTCTCTATCTGCCTGTGCTGGCTCCCACTGGGGCTAAAAAGTCAATCAACTAGTCTGTCAGGGGAGCAGGACACACACTGCCCAGGGATCTATGCCCTTCACCCCTGGGACTCTCGCTTAGTCAGTGGGGGCACCCAGAGCCCTGTAAAGCTCCTTAAATCCCTTGCACTGCTCTGACAGCTGACTGCGGGGGACACCTCTTTGTGTGTATGTGAGTGTGTGTCTTTTAGTCAGTAACTCAGTATACTTTCATGTGTGTGCAGGTGTCCTTTTGCATCTTTTAAGCAAAATACATTACGTGCGGTTTAAATTATTTTGTTCCCTATTTACTGATGTCTTGTCCACATTTATGTGAGTAAATGCAGTGTGTTAAGTGTGCGTATCTATGTGTCTTCGTAACAGTGACTACGTTTACGTGCACATAATATTCCAGTTTTTGCCTTTATTTAAAAAAGGCGACATTCTGATTAAGCTGTTTACATGGCTAATGAAGGTGAATATTCCACTAATAACAAAGTTTCATGTAGCCGTGCAAAATATGATTTTTTTCAAAGTTTTCCACCTGTGGCGGATTTGTTTGACTGTGCAAACACAGCCTCCCTCTTTCATTCCTTCAACCACCTTCTACAAAAGGTCGTTTTCGCATATCCAAAAACCTGTTGATATCCAAGTCTTTGATAATGTTTAAAAGTAGGTGTG
Organism: Sander lucioperca; assembly: GCF_008315115.2. Lineage (NCBI taxonomy): Eukaryota > Metazoa > Chordata > Actinopteri > Perciformes > Percidae > Sander > Sander lucioperca. The sequence goes on from NC_050183.1 coordinate 8,843,506, forward strand.
TTTCTCCTTCTTTTATTTCGGCCATGCATCTCGACCGCAGCCTCGCAAACTGTTGGCTAGTTAGTTTGTGTACACCAACCATAGCAACGCACAGAGCTGACCGTAACCCGTAAATGACCGTAACAGCCGTAAACTGGCTGTAAACTGTTGGAAAAACCCCTGATTGAGACTCATATTCCGAATGCGCTGTATACATGTCCAAAGAATGCCTCTAAAACCCGAATAATACCGACATATCCCACATGTCTTAATCAGAAAAAAATGCTAAATTTGGAAAAAGACCTAATTCAGAATATCCAAACGGAATATGCTGTTTACATGACCTGTATCAAATTCGGAATATTGTCGTATTCGCATGTAGACGTAGTTAGTGTATTGGGTATGTGTGCATCTGTTTCGGCTGTGCTTCTGTACTTCCTAATGTTTATTACCACATCAGATTTTACAACATAAATTGGTTTACATAACAGGATTTTCTTTTAGAACCAAAGGCATTTAGAAAAAGAGATAAGTGCTTCTAATGCTTGAACTTGTTTATTGCTATTTATTCTCCTGTGGAAACATTTGCCTTGTGCTGGATTTTTGTATGAAAACCTCATCTCTAATGGCTTTGTCTCTCTGTATGCATAGCCTCCCTTCAAGCTGTTCCGGAGCAACAGCCTCCATTCTCTACCCGGGCAGTTTTTGTAGTAGCTAGCCTAGCTTTGTTCAGGATCTCATCTGCCCCCAATTTACTCTCCCAGTGACCTCCCAACCCTGACCTGTCAGTGCAGCGTTCCTTTCTTTATTACTGAAAGCCATATTGTTTTCAAATGAAAAAGGACATAAATACTCGCTAATATTCTAGTCTCACTCAAGTGGAACTTAGACTTGTAGTAAATCAAAGGCCAAGAAGAGGAGTCCCACCACTGTGTCCATGTTTCCATGCTCTGTGTGTGTGTGTGTTTGTGTGTGTGTTTGCGTGTGTGTGTGTGTGTGTGTGTGTGTGTGTGTGTGTGTGTGTGTGTGTGTGTGTGTGTGTGTGTGTGTGTGTGTGTGTGTGTGTGTGTGTGTGTGTGTGTGTGTGTGTGTGTGTGTGTGTGTGTGTGAGCTCTTTTTGTGGATGAGAGTGTGTTTCTTTGACTGAATGACATGTGCATGTCGCTACTGAGTGTGGGAGGGTATTTTCTTTTTTTCTTTCCTTAATCTCCATCGTCTTTCTCGCTGGTGTTGCCACAGACCTTTTTCTCTCTTCCTCTCCGGTTCCTGTGGCCTCCCAAGGCTTCCTCTAGCCGTCAAGACATAGGACTGCTGAGGGACTGGGATGATGGTGGTGGGGGTGGAGGTTTGGAGGAGTAGGGTGGGTATCATGTTCTCTCTCTTTCTCTCTCCTACTACAGATTTATGGGGGCTCAGTCCTTCTCTAAATATTTGCCTTTCCCCCTGTACTGTGGGAGATTGATGGCCTTTGATGTGGCGGGGTGGGGAAATTGAGGTGCAGAGGCTCAGGGTGTTGGGATGGAGAACGCGGGCAGTGTATGGATAGGTAGACCCAGTTTAGGGCCACTGAGGGGCCCAGTTGTTCTAGTGTACAGTATATGGTTGTTACAGTTGTGATGTGAGTCAGTGCTATACATGTCTGAAATGTTAAGGTTTTTCGTCTGCATGCATTTTCTGAAGAATCCTCATTTATATCAGTTTACTTCCCTGTTTTGGGTCGATTCTCTACATTCTTTACAGTCTGGTACATGATGAAACCAATGAACCGATGATTTTAACATAAACGTTTTGGAGTAATGGAACAAGGTCTGCCAATTACCTGTTCTGCGGAGGATTATGCTGGAAAAACCTGAGTGGAGCTGCTAATAATAATCCTATCCTGAGTCAATCATGAGTTACAAAAACATCTGTTATAAAGCTAACTCTCAATCTCTCCAAAACTCCTTTTTGTAAATAATTGGTTTCAGATTCCCAAATCTATTTCCAGATCCAACTAATGTTGCATCATCTGGAGTTAAATTTGCTGAAGTCTGTTTTCTTTTTGAATACAACCCTTGCTTTCACTCCCCCAAAGCTAATTGCACGCTCCCCACAGCAAAGGCCAACTTATCCCAGACAATAATGTTTATGTATATGTAATTGTCGTAACTGCACAGCATAGCGGCCCCATTCTCTCTCTGTCTTGTTGTCTAATCAATCCAAATAAATCTTATATGGACACACAGCCAAAGTAGTAACTGCACTGTGAAAGCAAATAATTGATTGGCTTATTAGAGCTGAAAGGAACATAAACAAGTAATTTCAGCTATTATGGTGGTGGTGGTGATGACACAGATGTTCTTTTTTCTTAGCCTCCCCTTCACGGTACATCTCTTCTTCCCCACCCGCCATGATGCACACATACACACACACACACACACACACCCTCCACCCACTCCACCCTGCACATCTCCTTTTCTACTTTTCCCAGTTAACAGCTCAATGTCAGGGGGTAAGTACTGGGGCCCTACCTCTGCACCCGCTGAGTGGGGGAGCTTCCACATCTCTCTCTCTCTCTCTCTCTCTCTCTCTCTCTCTCTCTCTCACACACACACACACACACACACACACACACACACAGTAGACGTGCAATAATAAACCGAAAACAAAATGCGAGTACATACAGACATGCTTCCTTACACACACACACACACACACACACACACACACACACACACACACACACACACACACACACACACACACACACACACAGAGAGAGCTCTGGTTCCTATTTACCTCCCTCTTCCCTAGGCAGCCTTTGCTCCATAGCAGCGCTCTGCTAGTGACACGGAAGGGAAAGGGGAGGAACAGAGAGGTCATTTGGATGACTAATGGTTGAATTCACAGGAAACTCCGGGAACATTCTTCCTCAAATTATGCTATTAGCTGCTTGGGGGAGCGAAGAGAGGGAGACAGAAAGGGAGAGAGATGGAGGGATAGTGTGTGTGAGGGTGGGAAGAGGGGGCAGGCCTTAAAACAACAGAAAAAGAAAGAGAAAGGAACTTGTAGCCATTTGGCCTCCTGTTCTTTAGCGGAATGCAGTGCAGTGGCATTTACATGTTCGCAGTGATTTATCGGTGCTGGCGTCCCCCCTTTTTCTGTCAATACTGGCCTCTCAGAGCCAGGAAAAGGCCCTAAGCCCAAGGAGACAGTGGGCCTGAACTATTCTCCCTCTCCCCCTGCACCTGTTCCCTCGGCGGGGGAAATGAGAGCCTGTAATTAAGTGTGAAAGGGGCTCTGCCGGATAGCTGGTGTGATAGTGTCAATCCGCTAATGTTTTGCATGGGGGGACTATATGATCCTATGAGGACGAGGGGGGGAGCTCTTTGAGGATTTGTCTCAGTATTGTGTCACATGGCAGACATTTACGTGTGTGTGTGTGTGTGTGTGTGTGTGTGTGTGTGTGTGTGTGTGTGTGTGTGTGTGTGTGTGTGTGTCTGTGTCTGTATTATTGTCAGATGCATTTATCTTGATTTATTTTTTGCCTGTACATGACCTTTCTATAAGATTAGAGTTATTAACATGGAGCTAATAACCTGCCTGCGAATCATGTGGACTACCTTCTGTACTAGCAGTGGCAGACTATAGTTGCTGTGCAGTTGGGAGATGTGACAGAGAGTTTCAGTATAACATATCAACATATACAAGCACTGTGCCAGGTCTTAGCCAAGTGAGATGATTCTTGTATAAATAATCATTGTTTAAAGTCTAGGCAACTGTAGCCCATAGTTTTATTTTAAACCCAGGTTAAATTTCCTGTTTTTTTCTTATTTTCAGAATGAGGTTTTGTTGCCTTCTTCTTTTTCTTTCTTTTTTTTTTAGTTATATTTTTGTGTTCTCTTCAGAGATGTTTTGACCTGAGATATTGAAATAGAATAGAATTCCTTTATTGTTATTGCACAACATTGTACAACGAAATTAAGTAGCAATCCTAACGGTGCATTCACACTTATCAAACAGTAATTCAAAGTAGAGAAAAATATACATTATAAATGAAAAATATGTTTTTGCTTCGTATAAAGACAGTAAAATAGCTAAGCTATTGCACTTCTGGGTATTGCACACTTGCTGAGTTGGAGAGGCCCTCTGTACAAGTAATATGTTTGGGAATATATAGTAACTTCCAAATCCTGGCTATATTTTAAGGAATTCTTTAAAAAATGGCTCTTTATTAGACAGTGTAGAAACAGACAGGAATCATAGGAGGCGAAAGAGGGGCATGGCATGCAACAAACGTCCCTGGTGAGAACCGAACCAGGGACATTGTGGCTACATGGTACGCGTCCCATTCACCATATCGCCCAGTAATGTCCAATGTTTGAACCAAAATGTATGCTTACATCATACATTGGACAAACGTCTATCATTTTACAAATTGCCCACTGAAAATATTGGATTATTACTGTAGAAACAAATGGTTTACTGCTTCCAGCATTGCTAGATAATTCAATAACTGGTAAATCTATGTGAGATTTTCAGCTGTAATGTCAGTTTTACTTCTGGCTCAGGTTTCCTAGCCTGAGCATGACTTAAGTTGAAAATGGCTGCAGTGGGAATAAGGTTAGCTATTAAATACCAATTTATGTCCTCCAGGTAGCAGCCTCTATATTCCGTGGTTTGAGGAAGACTGTGCTAACTTTAGAAGTTATGATGTCTTTGCTTGGGAAAATAAAAGGCAGGAGAATGAAAACTGGAGGAAAATGAGGACTTAAGTGTATGTAATGCCTGCAGCCATAGAGCGGGAGAAGACTGTATTCTCTCACTCATCCACGAGAGAAACAAGGAGACAGAAAAGGTTATTTCAGTTTGCCTTGGAAATGTATCTGTATTGTGTGTGTGTGTGTGTGTGTGTGTGTGTGTGTGTGTGTGTGTGTGTGTGTGTGCCTGTGTGTGTGTCTGTGTGTGTGTGTGTGAGTGTCTTGACAGCAGTCAGCATATACAGGAAAACCACAGAAAGCTAACATTTATCTCCATAAAATGAGGGAAAAGTTTTGCTCCACCTGCCTAATACAGAGAGAAAAAACATCACAAAGCACAGCGGTCAGACAAAATAACCAATGATTTCTACGGCCACCACTAACTTTATAAACCATCTGACCCTGTGTGTGTGCGTGTGATTGTAGAGCAACGCTGTGTGAGTCATAGCAAGGCTGCAGGTGATTGGTCAGGAAGTGGTCATGTTATTATCTGTAATTGAGGGGTAATTGTAGAGCTGAGTGTACCCTACTGTATGTGTGAGTGTGTGTGTGAATGTGTATGTGTATCTTTCTATGTGTCTGTGTTTGTGTTTAGGTGTATTCAGAGAGGAAAATTATCTAGAGTTCAGGCTTGCTGTGATTAAAAACAAAGCAGAGTAAACACTGGGCTTCAGTGGGCAGCAGTGGGAATGGCTGGATGTCCTGCATTGTGTGTGTGTGTGTGTGTGTGTGTGTGTGTGTGTGTGTCTGTGTCTGTGTCTGTGTGTGTATTATTGTCAGATGCATTTATCTTGTGTTTTTGTCAGCTAGCAGACTGATGAAAAAAGGCAGCCAACTCACCTACTGAAGTTGCAACAACGTGCCTTTAAGCAGGTTATTATTTTAATCTGCTTTTAATTATTTTCAGATTATTAATCCTCAAAGTCCACAGAAAGATAAATGAATGTAAAAAGCATATAGCCAGACTGAGTTTGCCATCCATTTTAAGCAAAAGACCCTTCCTAAAACATTTTAATACTGTTGTTAAAATTGGTGCCTTATTTTCATTAATCCCATTATTTAGCTGTTCTGGTTTTGAGAGAATCATCTCTGACATACCTACTTGTGGTGCTGAAACCATTGAAAACCTAAATTATTTATTTTCTAAATAAAAAAGAACTGCAACATATAACAATGTCTAAGTTACTCTGGCCTATCACATTTCAGAGACAGATTGTCGTGTGGCCGTCACACATTGATAATAAGTATTTGAGTGGGCAGTATTTGATTTTGTTTTTCCCAAGCTAGCAATGAATAAAGTAGTTCAAATTAGCCCCGCCATTACCAGCTGCAATATTAAAGTTAAATTAATACATTATTCTGAAATTGGCCATTCTGCACAATGAATACTTTTTGCTTTTGGTACCTTTCAGTATATTTTGATGCTAATACTTTTTTTCTTTTACTTAAAGTGCTCATATTATGCTTTTTGGCTTTTCCCCTTTCCTTTATTGTGTTATATATCTTTTTGTGCACATTATAGGTTTACAAAGTGAAAAAGCCCAAAGTCCACCCCAAAGGGACTTACCATCTTCCAGAGAAAACACTGTTCACAAACTGCTCCAAACAGCTCTATTGTAGTCCACTTTGTAACACACGTTATAATGCTCGCGTAGTTGTTAGCGTGGCACGCCCTCATACTCTGCAACTGACTAGCTAGCAGTACTTACTGCCATGTGCAACTCCCAACAAAGATGGAGTAGAAGTGAGATGTCCCACTCTGAAGCTAAAACGGAGAGCTCAACACACAGGGTGAAAAGAGGAGCTGCAGCAATGTGCAGTACAACAAAAATATGGTGTTTTTTGAAAATTAAACCACGTAAATCTATTCTGGTACAACCTCTAAATACAATTATGAACCTGAAAATGAGCAAAATATGAGCACTAAAAAGTAAAAGTATGAATACAGGACTTTTATTTGTAACAGAGTATTTGGTACAGTGTGTTATTGCTGCTTTTACTTAAGTAAAATATCTGAGTACTTCTTCCACCACTGCGTTTATGGCCATAGCTTTTGAGACTCTCAGGAATTTGATAATTGAAGCTGAGTAGATCAGGCAGTTTTGGGAAGTGGCTAAAATAAAGTAAGCATCAAAATAGAATACATCAAACATGCACAAATCAATAATTAGTAGCCCTCTGCATTGTTCGATTTAAGCTGGATTTATAGTTGATGCAAGGGGTAGTGGCAGTGGTTACAATGTCAACAATCTCCACCGCCACCTGAAACTTGTTGGAGAAAACACAAGCAGCCAAAGCGGACCAATCACAGTTCTTGTGTTCTTTGTAGCCCCAACCGATTTTTGTGGAGTCGGCAGGTAGGTTTAGGAAAATGGCCAATGAAACTTGTGCTATACAAACATAATTTTAAGGACACATGGTTGTTTATGTAGGCATCATCATGATAGCTTGTATTTGTTTTTAGTTCTATGTGTGCTCAATCGTCACTTAGTTTTCTTTCTGGTCAATCTGTCCAGTACTTCTCTACTGTAAAACTGCTGTATTTAAAAAAAAAAAACATTTACATTTTCTCATTATTACAATCACTGGATTTCCCTGTTCTCTTCCATCAGCATAAGGAGAAAGAGTTTCCCTCACTGTCTGACTCCCCCTCTCTCCCTTCTTGCCATCTACTGGTTTGAACCCCCCAGCCCTCCACTCTCCAGATAGCTGTCTGTTCTCACCTACTCGGAGCAGGGATCTAATTGAGGGCAATCATTCAGATGAAAAGCCCCCTACAATGATTCTGCCGTGCTTGCTTGTGCATGCGTGTTTGTGTAAGTATTTGTGTGTGTGTGTGTGTGTGTGTGTGTGTGTGTGTGTGTGTGTGTGTGTGTGTGTGTGTGTGTGTGAGTGAGAAGGGGTGGGTGGATCCTCCCTGGCTCCCTCCAGCCAACCCCACCACCTCCTCTCACTCTCTCCACCACCATTAAAATGCCATGCCACTCTTTCGACCGTCTCCCCCCCCCTCCATCAAGCCTTTTGTGTGGCACAGAGAAGAGGCACTGAGGCTGAGAGAGAGAGAGACACAGAGGGGGAGAGAGGGATGAAAAAGAGGCAGGCCAGCTCGTGTTGTTGACTGGTTGTCTCTGACCTCTGGGAGCACCTCCTTAACATCAGGAGAGCCGAGGTGGCTCCAAAAGCGCTCCACTTTTCACTTCTCTTTCCTGTCCTCTTAGCCCCCCAAAAAACACTCTGACCCCACCCTGATTCCAACCCATATCAGTGACTTGTTTATTTTATGTTGGTGATTTGGTCCCCATTCCCTGTCAGTGTCTCTCTTTTACATTTCCTATGTTTTTTAGTTTGCGATTTCCTACATTTCTTACATGGTGCTTTCAATAAAAGTGAGGAGTATGCATTGTGGTATATTGAGGCTACTACTCAATGGCACTGGAATTGGTGTTTCTGCCTCTTCTACAACAGCTGTATCTACTACTACAGTATGATTGTTGAATGCCGGTACAAAATAGACTTTCTATAAAAGAGGCCCTCACTATTGATCCTCATGGCTAGACACTGAAACCTAATGTTTGCACATGGTTTTTAGAGAGCTGAAAATTTTCCTGCTACAAACTCCACTTCTCCTGTGCTGGAGCATAGTTTTACCTTGCCAATCAATTGGCCAATTATCGTCTGGAGGGAGAAAAGTAGAAGCAGTGCAAGAAATGCCATGCAACATCTCATAGACATGTTTTACCTCTGTTAGATATTTTGCAATCCCATTAGGATAGACACCCACAGACCTCTGCTACACTGACACCATGCACCCATAAAATATGCACAGTGATTGCAAAACCCTCCATGTGAAGAGCCCCTCTCTCTCGCTCTCTCTCTCTCTCTTCATCCACCCAGGAAGAGCCAGTGATGGTGTCATTGTGGTGCGACTGGTAGTGTTGGCCCACAGAGCAGGGGGAAACGGTGGTGGTGGTGGAGAGGTTTGGAGAGGGTAGAGGTGGGGGGCTCGGAGGGTAACAGGGTGGGACAGGCTGTTGTCGAGTGATCCAACCCCACTTGGCACCACTCTGCTCCCCATAGTGTCCGTATCCCACTCAGGGTTCTTCTCATTCCTCTGACGCTCCTTCTCAATTCACTTTCAATTTTTTCCAAGAAGTTTTATCGGCATGAGATCATTATAACATCTCTCCCATTTGTTCCGCTGTGTCTCGGGGTTCCTTCATCACTTCAGCACCATGACATATATAACTGACCAGGAGGTATATATTACTGAGCACAACTTTTGTACAATTATAAACTATTACCTCAAATGCAAACATCACTTGAATAAAACAGAAAGCTAGCTCTAAGCTATTGATATTGCACATTCTTTTGGATAACTTTACTACACACATCTTTCATCCCCTGCAAATTCAGCATCTGCATTCAGACACTATTAAGTTTTATCAGAGTTATAAACCTTAAGGTGTTTATGAAATCAAACCCTTTTAGATACTATTTAAGGTCTGCATTTTTCCAGCAATAGCCATTAAATTTACTTACATTCAGTAATTACCTCTTGTTTTAATGCTTAGTGGCAGACTCCACCATTCACGCGCTGGATTCAAATTGCCTTCACACTCACAGAAAACGATGCAGCATGTAATCAGTTTAAAATATCATATACCATAGGCCTATATATTATATGATACTAAGTATATAGGGAGTAATGAAACAAGAAGGACCAGCCTTCTTAAGACTTAAAGGGTAACTCTCGCCAAAATGCAACCTAGGGTCTTTTTGTGAATATACCCAAGTCAAACTTTCATATAAAAGCATATTTAGGACGGAATTGCCACTTTTAAGATTTACCGTATTTTCGTTTTTTAGTCAAATGGCCTTTTGAATGGGAGTAATAGGGCCACTTTTATGCTAGCCTCAAAATAGCTATTTTTAAAACACTAAAAAGGCTCGACACAACATGAAACTTTGCTCCAAGTATCGCCAGGGGCTCTACACCTTAACGAAAGCATTGACAACATTGTTTGTGTACCCAGAGTTTACTAAAAAGAAAGGTTTTGAACAACTCACCGTAAGTCTTGTTGTTTCCGGCTGCAGCCATTTTATCAGTCAAAAACAATCGATTTCCGAATACATCATAACAGGGAGGAAAGTAAAGATGGAAGCTCCTAAAGCTTAGTTCCATATAAATGCATGGATTACTTCTTGTTTTGTCGTTATTTACAATATTGACCTCGTAGTTGAAAAAGGAGCCTCATATGGAGTCCGGTCATTCGCATTCGGATATCGACTCGTTTTGACTGCCAAGGTGGTAACGGCCGGAAACAAGAGCTGGTGAGTTGTTCAAAACTTTTCTTTTTAGTAAACTCTGGGTACACAATAAATGTTGTCAATGCTTTCGTTAAGGTGTAGAGCCCCTGGTGATACTTGGAGCAAAGTTTCATGTTGTGTCGAGCCTTCTTAGTGTTTTAAAAATAGCTATTTTGAGGCTAGCATAAAAGTGGCCCTAGCTCTCCCATTCAAAAGGCCATTTGACCGAAAAACGAAAATACGGTAAATCTTAAAAGTGGCAATTGCGTCCTAAATATGCTTTTAAACGAAAGTTTGACTCGGGTACAATCACAAAAAGACCCTAGGTTGCATTTTGGCGAGAGTTACGCTTTAAGGATTACATCTTTAAAGTCTTCTGCTTTCCCGTCCATTAATAGTAACTCCCTTACTCTCTTCTCATTTCTTTAAACTTCCTGCCGATGTTTAGTGTCTCTCAGAGGTATTGTGGCATTCCCCACAGCCCTTGGTACTCGAGACATGGCTGGGAGTTCAAAGGTCATCTTGTGACCCTGGATCTTCTAACTTTGTGTCTTCCTGTGCTCCATCAGACAGACCTCTTTTTTAGACACTGTGAAGTTACTCCCTGGCGACTCTTATGTTCGCTTTATTTTGTGTGTTTGTGTGCACCTCTTGTAAGTGAGAAGGACCGGCAGTGAGATAGAGGGAAAATAAAAAGGAGGAATGGTCAGCAATCTGAGGTAAAGGGCCACTTTGGGAGTCTTAGTCTGCATTTACTTACATTATAGTTGGCAAATGTAAGAGGCACTAAGTAGAGCTGAATAAAATTTCTGCTTTGGCTCTAATGTGATTTGGAGCTTTGGCTTGTATGTACATTCTGTGGGTTGCTACTGTACTCGGTGTGTGTGTGTGTGTGTGTGTGTGTGTGTGTGTGTGTGTGTGTGTGTGTGTGCGCGCGTGCGTGTGGGCTATTGAGCAATCCAGCGAAAAGACCCCTCTCTAGTATCAGTCACCAGCTAACTCCACTTGCTGCTGTCACCCAGGTTTACCCACCTCTCTACTGCAGCCAACACACCAGCAGGGAAAACATTTAACATAAGTAAGCCCTCTACTGACAACTCTCTCCCTCTCTATTTCTCTCTCTTCTCATATTGCCCTCTTCTCCACATTCTCTCTTTGACTTTTTCTCGTTTGCAATCTCTCCCTTGTTCTGTCCCTCTCTCTCTCTCTCTCTCTCTCTCTCTCTCTCTCTGACTCTCCATCCTTCTCTCTCTGTCTCTCCAGCAGGGAAAACATCATTGTCATGGAGAGAGGGATGACAACAAAGAAGCGGCTGCAAATCACACTGATTGCGAAAGGTGGACCTGGTGGATGGGGAGAGGGCTAATGTAATTGTCTAGGCCCTTGTCACTGTTGATACAGGCTCTTCAGAAGGCGGGGTGATTTAGCTAAAAGCTATCTCTGGGCCAAGTAATTAGACACACCATTCACGCTGGCATTAGCACGGGCTGCTGCCACTGTGTCCCTCGCACTGTGTGAATACACACACACACATGCATCTCGCTAAGGCTTCATCACAGCCACTCTGGGTGTTATTCAAACCATTAGCAGGGAGCATGGTGTTCTAGGCTGGGAACAAGTGTGTGTGAATTTGTGTGTGTTTATATGTCAGAGAGAAATTCATGGCGCTTTCTGCTTGTGTGTACTTGCCTGTGTTTGCCTATATGTATCATCACTATCGGCTGTGTCTGCCAGCTGACATGGGCTGTCTAAGATCGAGTTGAGGTAGTGCAACACACTTGACATCCCTAAAGCATCCCGTGTTGCCCATCTCCCACTGTGACTCCATGCTCTCCCATTAAATCAATTAAAGCAATCCAACACTCGGCTCAAAACAGACGGGGCAGAGTAGAGCAGGCACTGTGCCCCCCTGTTCAACGTGTACTTCAGTGGCATTCTAACCTAAAACCCATGGGAATTGGACTGAAGTGTGTTGGATTGTTTAGTTGTACTCACTCCAGGATAATGCCTTCTGTAGAGGCCCGCTTACATTTGAGGTCTTGAGATGATTAACAATATGTCCATTCTTTTTTTACAGTTGTATGGTCAATCCAGATTATTTGGAGCATGAGTGACATATATATATATATATATATATATATATCCTGACAGAACAGTCTCTTACTGTCTGGTTTAAACTATGAATCTGCTGTTCTTTACTGACATGTTTTTTATCAAAACAATTAGTTTTGTACAATGTACAATGTCAAGTGATAGAAATATGGCTAAGATGAAACTTACAGCAAATACAGCATCATTTTATTAGGGAAATGGATAGAGGTTTAGCACCCTACAAACCTGGGCAATTACCTAATTGTGATCAGCGAATTGGACCCAGTGCTGCTCCATGTTGATAATTGGCTTGTTGGTCTGTGGAACCCCCAACGCAATCACTTCATCTTCTGCCTCCTTTTAAGACAAAGCAATAATCCAACGTTTATATGATGATGAATGAGAAAGCAAGTAGAAAACAACACACATGCTGTACAGTGGCACAGCAGCCACTCTTAAAGTTTTACCAAAGAACTGTCACGTTTGGCTTTGCCTGCTTTCTTCTTCTACAGCGACTCTTCTGTGTGCTTACTGTCGATTGGTCCACAGCACCCACTAAAGTGTTGGAGAGCAATGACAACACTTTGGAGCAATACTGCATACTGAGAGCTTGAAATGCCTCCACCTGGATCCTGGACTGTACCAAACGTCACAGAAATGCCTCAGAAAAGGGGATTTTTGTGTATATTGCAGTGAATTTTACAAGTTTACTTAAGAGATATTGTGTTAATATTGATATAGTTAATGTTGAGTTAGTATCAAACTGCCTGTCGAGTGTTTTGTAGTTATTATGTTTTGTCCACCCCTCCTCTCTTAAATTAATTTGGCCAGCCAGTATATATGTTCCCCGTTTGTCATTTAGTGAGGTCAGTTTAAGTCACTCAGTTCTGTTGTCGTTCAGTTTGCTATATTTTGAGTTCAGTTCTGTTTTGCTGACCTCTTTTAGGGCTCAATTTAGTTTATAATTTTTTGCTTTGTTCTTTGTCATTATTTGGGAAAATAAAACCCCCCTCCTTTTTTTTTTTTAAATCCAAAGACTTGCATCTTGTGTCACCTTGCTTGGTCCCTAACGTAGACTAGGAAAAGATTTTGCTCGATCATGCCGATATTTACATCCTGGAATTAATCAGCACTCCAAATAAAATATTTACTTATGCACTTGGGCAAATTCTCTCTGTGCAAACGTTGCATTTATTTAATGATTTTAGGTTTTTTGTTTATGAGGATTCAGCACCCAGCTATAAAAAATGGAACCAAGTCAATTTTATTTATTGTTCATCCCCTGCCCACAACCACAACAATTTCTAAGTAAGTACATTTTTCCTGTAATTTCCATGATTTTATCAATTACTTAAAAGACAATTCCGGCGCAAAATGAACTTACGGGTTAATAACATATGTGTACAGAGTTGACCGTTCTCTAGGATATGTTTTCATGCTAATCGAATGTGTCTCTAGCTTGAAACAATATAGCACAAAATGGTGATTATCAGCTAACGCTACCTTTCGGGGCAGAGGGTAAATCGCTATTTCTACACCACAAACAAGGCTCAAAATAGCACCACACTTCAACAGTAGCATAATGAGGGTCCCTACATGTAAACCAAAGCATTGAGAACTTTATAAGTGTACAGACAGTTTATTGAAAAGATAGATTATAAAGACAGTACCGTTCATGTTTACATGCGGGCGCCATCTTGGAAAACAGTCATGACCAGTCGAACCACGAACGCTGTGTTTGAGCTATGTTACAGGTTACTGGTTGCACAGCGTTCGTCATTCGTCATGACTGTTTTCCAAGATGGCGCCCGCATCTATACATGAACGCTACTGTCTTTATAATCTATCTTTTTTATAAACTGTCCGTACACTTACAAAGTTCTCAATGCTTCGGTTTACATGTAGGGACCCTCATTATGCTACTGTGGAAGTGTGGTGCTATTTTGAGCCTTGTTAGTGGTGTAGAAATAGCTATTTCCCCTCTGCCCCGAAAGGTAGCGTTAGCTGCTAATCACCAGTTTGCGCTAGCTTGGTTCAAGCTAGAGACACATTCGATTAGCATGAAAACAGATCCCAGAGAACGGTCGACTCGGTACACATATGTTATTAACCCCTAGGTTCATTTTGCGCTGGAATTGTCCTTTAATTGATCTGTACCTTGAATTTAAATCTAGATTGACTTTACTTGAGTTGTTCCAATTACTTCTACTCTAGTCTATGTTGTACTTTCTACTGCACTTTACTATTTTATGATGTGGAGATATTTGGGATTGTGTATTGTTGTGCGGGGGGGAGGGAGGGTTTAGTGGTCTTGTTGTTGTCTGTTGTCTATGGTCTGTTGTCTGTCTATTTGATGAGCTGTATGGTGCAAGATGAATTTCCGAAAGGATCAATAAATGTCTATCTATCTACACAGTTTTTATTTGACAACAATAGTTGCCAGTTACTTCGCAGTTTCTGATTTAACATACAAAACATATGATGAACCCAATAAAATGTAGGTCATTGTTACAAATGAAACTGTGAACAATAATATTCTCACTGGGATACTGCACATTTATTTAGTGATGGGGCTAAATTCTTTTTGACACTGACCACTACACAGCCAAATCTAAACATGAATTTGCACTAATGTAAGCCTGTTAAGATGTTAACCATGAAGGCTTCAACATATTTGTCTGTTTCAGGCGTCAACAGACAGTAAAACAGTGACAATCACTTTGCAATTCTAACAGCCATAAAAAAAAGACTGGTAGCGTTGCTGGTGAGTTAGCTTTACCCTGCAAGCATCCAGACGGCCTGAGGGAGGTTTGAGTTTAAGTTGAGGCCAAGTGGAAAGCACTAAAACTCCCAGCTAAAAATCATTCCCTCTCTCTCTCTATTTTCCACAGTTCACCCCTCTCTCCTCTCTTCCCACCTCTCCTCCTGCTCTGCTCCCTCTTTATGGGGACACCGGACTCCCTGACAGTTTGTTTTAAATTTGACCGTGCAGATGTTTCTCTGGGTGACTGACTTTTATAGTTTAGAAAAGATTATATCAGCTTTCCCTAAGATTGTGTTACTGTATTTAAAAATGACTGTAGATCGAAACAGGAGGATGGGAGTGGGGGGCACAGGGGGAAGGAAAGATGGATGGAAGGAGGGAAAAGGGAGGGGAGGAGAAGGGGTTTGTACTGCAGGTCCCTAAATCCTGGGTCTCCCTCTCGGTCTTAGCAGCACAGACTGGACAGGGAGTTGCTGGGGAGCAGGATGGAGGACGGAGGATGAAGGGGGGAGATGGATATCAGGGGAAGGAGGTTAGAGTTCACAATAACCAGGTTTGGCTTATTGCATTAGACACAGATTCTTTCTAATTTCAAAGGACAACACTAGCGTCAAATTTGAGGATATTAGTTTTTGATGGGCAGCTGTGGCAAAGCACACAGTAAAGGGGTGAGGACAGGGAGTCCTACTTTTTCCCATTACAGGCCACATAGTCAGATGGTCACTCATCTTTCCCTTTGTTCCTTAACCATTTCATATTAATTATTTCTGCAGGGATCTTTTTCTTTCCCTCTTATATACCTTATACAGTATACCTCCTATATTCCTGCATCTCTCCCCTTTTTACTGATAACTAGTATAAAGTAAACTGTGAACTGTCAGGGTGCTAGGAAGATGAACATGCTCTTGGAGATGTTTTGGATTTCCAACTTGACTGTCAAATAGTGAGCAACTACTTTCTATCTACCTGTGTGAAGACTGGAGTGGCAACCCAATTTTGGCTGTAATACTGAAGCTGCAATTCAAATATGTCACTGTAGTTTAAAGGCAGTGTGTGTAGCCAGGAAAAGCTAGTGAAAATATGATTGTCATTTAAAAAAGAAAAGCCCCCAAAACACTGCAATGACCTCTACTGTGAAATGGGTTGAACTTGAAGGAGCCATTGGGGGTAGAAAAGGGAAGGGTTAAGGACGAGGCGACGTACATCAAGTGAGAAAAATGCACATTTATACTGAAATCTCTTTATCAGACAGTCTTCCCCTTCCGTATCGGTGTCATGATGAATCAATTAGGTCATTCATTCACATCCTTACACCGGGAAAAACCCATCAGCAGCAGCCTCTAATGTTTCCTTAGGAAAATATGCAGAATAGCAACAGTAACTATAATTGAAAGATTAAAGAAATGGAAGGCGGCCATTGAGTCTGGCTCGTTCTGTGGGTCCGAGCGATTTTTAATGAGAGATGAAAAAGGGTGATGTGGAGATTTTCTTCACAGGTTCAGCCTGTTTGTTTAACAGGGAGCTCCGGTTACGTTCATTAAACGGCGGGCTGCTGCTCCACTGTAAGGGTGTAATGCATACGTTATCAGACTGCGTGGCAGGAACAGTTTTGTACTTTACCCTGCGACCTGTCTTGACTGGCTGCCTGCTGCACCGGCTGACTCCTTGCTTACCTTATGACTGATCATCTGATGAGTCAGGCGTGACTGACTGAAAGATCAAAAGAAATCTTACTCAGAAGAAAAATAAAATGTCTTCTTGGGGTTTAAAATAGCCTCTCGAAGGCCTTCATCAGAATGACTACCTCAAGACAAACAATGCTTCTCCAGTAACAATCAGTGCTGGCTGGGGTTAATTACAGTTAAGGTTAATTGTCCGTCAGTTCCAGTTGTGGTTCTGGTGCATGTAGCAGCATCAAAACAGCTCTAACCATTGGCCCTGTACTTACTTGCTGTACGAGAGGAAATTGGGCTTAGTGCTGGTAATTTTTTTGCTGCGGTGGCCCACCACTGCTGAGGAAATGTATAGGAAATGCTGAAAGGCAAGACACTGACTCCATAGGCTGTGGCTCCCTGGCTGTCCTGATGCCTGACTGACTGGTGGTCAGTCTGACTAATCCATATTGCTGATTCATCACTGATTCCTTTCTCTCTACTTTTGAGGTATGATGGTGCAAGAGTACGGTGCTGGAATTGAGATATGTGATACGTACACAAGGTATTTTGTACACAAAATGCACAGACAGTGTGAAATCTGCCCCTGTAGGCCCTGAAGCCTGCAAACCACCATGCCCAACTTCTAAAGACACACTACAAATCAAGTTTGTATGTGAAATGATAGTTCAACCAAATTCAGATGAATAACATCACCTACTGTACCAGTTAATAGTTTAATTACCAGAGACCAGGGTTTGCATGCCGACTCTTCCGTGTGGTTTACGCAACAAACTCACTTTGGGTTAAGGTTAGGATGACATCATGGCTTGTGTTAAATTTGAATAAAGTAAACGCATCCCGTCCCATGCTTACAGTAAGTCACTTTTGACTCTTTCATTATTACCAGTACCGTAATCATTCCTTAACCTTAACAAATGTGTGCCTAAACGTAACCATAAAAGAGTGTATTAATGCTTGCATTGCTTGCATGCTGCAAGTATTAATTGTGAGGAAAACAAATGAAATGTTATCAGTAATCTTTTCAGATATCTCCTGTAAGAAAATGTGCCTTGGCAGATTTGTTCATTTAAAATTGAGTTTACTCATGTTGATAAAAAAACAAAAATCCTGTGGCATTATGTTGCTGTCAGTGTATTCACTGTTGCAGTATAAAAATAAACATGACAAGGTTGAAATGACACAACAGCAATGTGGCCTTTGACTTACATTTGACTTGTTTTTCCACAGACAGAACCACCACAGTAACAAGTGAAAAGTGCAGGACTTAGTTGTGCCACTGCCACTACCTCTTCACTCTTTTGTGCCTTTCGCTCTTTCTGTAGGAAGCAAAGATTGGTAGTTTGCAGTAATGTACATGTAGAACCCAACATGATTGTCTTGAAATAGATGAAAGGGGCATCTCTGCCTTGAACTTTGAGTGGCTTCCATCTTTTTATCATCTCCCGTTCTGTTCACCCCTCCAGGCTACTCAGAGATGGAGTAAGATGGCAGGGGAGACAAAGAGCCTGTACCTCCACCATCTCGCCTTCCCTTTGTAGCGCTCTCTCATCACTGTTAGTCACACGTGATTACGCCCTGTCGACTGCCGAGCAAGTGTTGCTATTTGCCTGTAATAGCATGACAATCAGTGTCAATCTGTGCTGGGCTCCAAATGTTCACACCACATGTCCTTTGACTATGTGTTTTACATATGGTTAGCATACACAGATGTCTCTTGTTCTTTATCTATACAGTGTGTGAAAAGATGTGCTGTACATATAATACACTAATATTGATCTACATTATTCCATATAAATACCCACTTGGCACAACATTGTAGCCTACATCATGGGTGAACAATTGACTCTCTGCACTGGTCAAATTGGTAATGTTTCATTGGTGAGTATTTTGTTTTGAATTGTTTTCACGATCGACACCAAAGATGACAATGAGACGAGGTTTAAGAAAGAAAGGAGTGATCGGGGGAGAGGGCGATAGGAAAGTGAAATGAGAGCAGTAAAGGCAGTGAGGGACCAACGTTCATCTCCCTTAAGTGTTTCTACTTCACCTTTAATCTATGGAAATGTATGGAGCAGATGAAGTATAATTGTAAGGTGGACTTTGACCATTAAAATCTCTCAAGTGCTTGTTGCAGGAGGGGCCAGAGGAAGACTGGGCAGTAATCATTACAGGTTCGCTCCGCTGAAGATGTGGAGGGAATTAATTTACCCTGGAGAAAAACAAATTAAGGCTCTACTCAGCCCAGTGCTCCGTCACACAATAGCATATATAAATATTTTATCTTGGGCGATCCAGGTTAGCAAAGGTTTAGTACATCTCCATTTACACAAGGGCCCACTCTCCACGCTGTAGCCTCCGCTCCCCTCTCAGTTCTCCTCCTGATGAGAGCCTGCTGTCCTCTTCTTCAACTCCCTGTCTTTCTCCTTTCACTTTCCTCACCACCTCTCCATCTTCCAGCGGTGTCTTCCACGCTCAAACAGTGTTTCTCTTCTCTCACTCTCCTCCACTTTAACTCCCATTGTCTTCTTGTCTACACTTTCCCTTATGCGTACTCCACCTCCTTCAGTTGTTAAATACAAAAATCCAAATGTTCATACTTAAGACCAACTTGCATGGCTCTGATGTCTTAATCCTCTCTGACACAGACATATCACTTGTTGACAGACAGTGTAGAGTTAACCGTGAAAAACAGGATTCAGCTGACACAGTTGAAAATGTCACAGTGATTTATGGACCCGTGTGTAAATCAAGTTTGGGGCTGCACTGTATTATAGAAACAACTTACTTTTCCTATTTAAAATGGAGCACCGATCCTGTTGGATGTTTTGGATCGCAATAAATTTGCCCCGAAAAAATATGGGGCTTGTTATTTTAGCTTCCTTTTTCACTTGCTTTCCAGTCGAACAATAAAAAATAACAGCGTGTCATACTATATTATAGGAAATTGAATAATATTGTAAAATAGCTTTCCACTGCATTGGACCTTACTAAGATTGCTGCTTGTAAAGAAATACCCTCAGTTATAGGTCCCCTGATTGCGTCTTCTACCCTACAGTTGGATAGGTACAGTATTTATCAAATTCACAATAATAACTACTACGTTTATCTTAAATTAAATACATTTTTGT
This sequence comes from Sander lucioperca, assembly GCF_008315115.2. Classification (NCBI taxonomy): domain Eukaryota; kingdom Metazoa; phylum Chordata; class Actinopteri; order Perciformes; family Percidae; genus Sander; species Sander lucioperca. Next base: position 8,863,190 of record NC_050183.1, read on the forward strand.
TCTGTACAAGTTAGCCCTGTGATAAACTGCTGACCTGTCCAGGGTGTTCTCTGCCTCTCCCTCAATGCACGCTGGGATATAGAGGTACAGAAATGGATGGTTGGATGATTGACAGTTCCTACGGTAAGGTTATAGTTTACACAATCTTTTTTAATAAACACTGCTTCACTTTCTTTGGCTTGTGGCAGAATGCAACTAAGTACATTTAAGTAGCGTCTAGTACTTAAGTAAAAATTTGAGGTATTTATATGAGTAAAGTCCATTTAATGCCATTTTTTACAGTGTACTTGGGGAAATATTGGAAATTAGGACTTTTTATTCCATTACATTAATGCGACTGCTACATTTAGTATACTACTGTACAAATTGATACTTTATTAGATATGATGCATTTTCATAGATTAAACTACCTAACATTGTAAAAAAGTAATAACAATTTAGACAAACTACAACAGCAAAATGTTTTTTCTCATAAGCTAATGATATAATATGTAAAAGTCATAGTTTTTTTGCACTCACAGGTATGATTTTCTTTTTTTTCAAGGCAGAACTTTAACTGCGTAGTTTTACTGTGTGGTTTTGCTACTTTTTACCTAAACATTTCCTCCGCCGCTGTCTATGACAACCTCTGTTGGAGTTCCACTGTCGTTGAAATGAGCGTCGCGTGTGTTGTTGCGCTGACGTCGTGTTGTTGTTGTTATTGTTGTCAACAAAGTGAGGCAATTAGAGCCACAGCAAGCCAGTAATGACTGCGGTGCATAGGGAGCGCACGAGGGCAGGGCGACAACCCGGTGTGAGAAACAGCACGCGCCCCCGTTCTGTATCCCGCCTCGCAGCAATAAGGCTCGTGCTCTAATGAGAGGGATTTAACGGATTTATAGCGGAGGATTCCTGTGTGTCCGCATGCTTTTGGCTTTGCTGATTCGAAACGTCTGTAATAATTGGTGAGCCGCCTCCAAATTAACACGAAGAGAGAGAGAAAAAAATCTGCATCTCCTCTTGACTGCTTTCCCACGGCCATGATGAAAACAGGTAGCCTAGGCCAACGCAGATGCTGCGCAGTTAGAAGAGGATTGTGGGAGGATAGGGTGAACATTTGCGTGTGAAAATGTGTAGACGTGAGGGTTCATAATGAAGGTAATTTTCTCACATTTTTCATTTGAATGTGGGTTTCCATAGAAGTGATGTAGCCTACAAAGTGAACAGTGTTAATGGTGGAAGCAGCTCCATTATTTGAAAAAAAAAAAAAAAAAACATTTTTTATATACATATATATTTATACTTTGGGGATATCTTTTAGTTTTGTAACTGATAATAATACACAGTAATGTGGTCATGGTGTGTATTTGTGTTTTATATTGTTCATGGATCCTTGAATAATTAAAGATGAAATAAAGAAAGATGTCACAGGGTCTTGTGAACAAATAATTTGCTTTTATTAAATATATTTATATTTGTGAATCTTGTTTTATTGCCAACTGAAGGTCACACTCCTTTTTTTATTAGCCACAAAATGGCCCTAACTTAGCATATATTTCTGCCAATAAGGCTTTGAATTCTTCACAATTATTGTATGGTTGCTTGTAATTCCTCTTTGATCCAACCTTTTCAGACTGAGCTACTCGCCAGCTGTCACTGTGTCACAGTGTCCTCTGCTTAGTTAATCAATAGGCCTAGTCTGCTAATTCATTGTTAATATGTCCATTGATCAAGTGTCCTCAGACCAGATAGAGAAACAGCACTTAAACCTAGTTCAACTAAATCCTTAAGTAACACATCAGATAAATAAGTGAAATTGCCACCCTGAGCCAAACCATTATAACTCAATGAATATAAAGCCTCATTAAGAAACTATATTACCACTAACTATTATTGTTAATTATTATTGCGACATAGAGGTATAATGTATTACTATTAAAGAAATTTAAAAGATAACACACATTTTATAATAATTCAGTTTTATTACAATGTTGTGTTATTGTCAAGCTGACAGGAGCAGAAAATATGTGATTTTGTATTTCCACATGCATTCATAATGGATAACAAATATGTCAAAATGTATATCACTTCTGACACAAATATCCTGTCTCCCAAACCTCATCTGATTTTAATGAATCACATCAAAAATGAAAACACCGGTTACAAAACCATGAGCTTTTATTGAGTTAACAAGTTAAATTCTCCTTTCCCTCCCATGCTCCCCACTCTCGGGCTGAGGAGAATTTCAGGACAAAAGAAACATTTAGTGTCTGCTTGTTTATTCCTGTGCTCGCTCTGTATTTATTCACTCCTGTCACTCATCTTTTTTTTTTTTTTCTTCCTCTCTCTGCCTCGCTCTCCCCTGCGGCTTTCTCTCACACACAGGCGGTGTGATGGCGCTGCAGCAGAGAGAGAAAGATCTGGGTGACCATCTGAAACCAATTATGGCGCCGCTGCAGCCACCCAGAAACTCAGTGACGGATGGGGATCTTGTATTTATAGCTGGGGTAATTGGCAACACTCAGACACACATACCACGTGCGCACACACACAACACAAGGATGTACAAAGAAATAGACACACACATAAGGCACAGTTTGTGTTTATACTCAGGGATAGACATCACACACACACATAGACATGCATGCACAGGCCTCACAGGCAGCAGGAAAAGTGTACACTTCCTCAGTGCATGTCTGTCTTGAAGTCAAAGTGACTCAGCCAGTGTATGAATCAAAAAGCTTTGTCATGGGAAGGCAAATAAGGCTCAGGGATGGCCAGAGAGGCATGTTTGTGTTTTCCACGGTCTAATCAGAGCTGATGTTTACAGCCGATCCTGCCGTCAGGACAGAGGTTGTACATCTCAGCTATCAGTCTCGGCCTGTCAGCGCGTCAAACCTGCATGTGAAAACATATACAAAACACATCTGCCTCTTGTTAGGCGCCATAAATGGCTGCCATGTGGTCTGCTGATAAATAGGCCAGTCTATTTATTGGAGCTCAACAAATTGGCTACAAACACTGACAAGGAATTGAAGAACTATAAATATTGCGACGTGATGAAATCTTTAAACGTGCTGCAGGTATTTTACGAGGGTGCCACTCCTTTGCCTTTTTTATGTAGTTGGAGGTATTTCTTTTGACTGCTTTCTTCTTTCACACACCGCCTTGTTAAATAGGTGGGGGGACAATGGCACTCTCACACTGAGCAGGTCCAGGGCTGAGAGTGTGTGTGTGGAAGGCTTGGCCGCACTAAAGCTGAGCAGATCCGCCACTTGAGAACGATAAAGAGCCCTGTTACACCCGAACTCTCAGAGAGACGTAACCAGAAATTCCTGAATGAATCGGCAACAGACGAGCCCTAAACCCCGTGTAATTACATATTTGGAGTTTATCAGGGTTTATGCGAAAATGCACAAGTTTCCCTTCCCTGGTGGTCCTTAAACACATCCATATGTTTCCATTTCTGCTCCTCCCTCTGCTGCTCTCTTTCCCTTTCTCTCTCTCTTCCCCCCTCCTTTATCTTCCACCTCGTATTTTCCCTCCATGAAAAATGGCTGCGGCGTACAGATGGATGAGATGACCTGTTGGAGTGGTGTTTTTCTATTGTTAAGTTGTTGTTGACTCTCTAGACTCACAGTGTGACAGATCCAGTTTGGTGTTTTGGAGTGTGTCAAGGCCATCAGCACCGGGCCAGAGCTCTTGGTGGAACTGTGTGCAAACAGAGGAAGCCGCAGCCTGTCCACATCGCACAGACTGGAACACACACACATATCTGAGGAGGCCTTCTATCGTGTGTGGCCTGGTTTTTTTCATTTCTTTTCCTCCCCGTCTGCCTCTCTCTCTCCTCCTCTCTTTCTCTCTGCTTCTCCCTGCTTGAGAAAACTGATCTGTTTTAAAACACGTGCTAAATATTACCATATTTACATTTCCCTGTTTCAAGAAGGCAGCAAAGGGGGAGTGTGTGGTGTGGATTTTTCTTTTCTTTTTCTTTTTTCCTCGGTGGAAAGGTCTCGGCCCGGGGTTAGGCTCTGTTTGAAACTTTAAACCTTTTTCATGCTTATTTGTTTTATGATTCTGCAGGGCACTGTGTTTATACTAAGAGTGCAACATCTGGATTAGATAATTTGTTGGGAATTAACCGAGCCCGAATGCTTATCGACCTCATCTGATCACATCTGTTTGATGTTTGGTGCTTTTTTTTCCAGCATTCATTATTTTGCAGCCGGCTCACCGGTATTCCATTTTTGCTATACAATTTAGTTTGATGTGTTTTCAGACAAATGGAGGATTAACATTGTACAGCATTAACCTTGCCTCTAATCACCGGCAGCAGCAGCAGCAGCAGCAGACACTCCATGCACTGTCACAACTCTCCAGTCACAGCACTGCTGGCCTTTCCATAACGGCTTATTCCCAATTAAATCTCACTGGTGATGTTTGACTTTCCAGTGATGCAAGAGGCTGCTGGAGTGGACATGTCAGCAACATTTGCTGCCTCGGTTGTGCATTGCATTAAGAGGACACAGTAACTGATTAAGTCCTCAATCCTTCCCAAAGAATGATCAATTTAGATAAAATGCATACCAACAATAACTAATTGGTGACTCATAATGACTTTGAAGCACCTGTGTCAATACTTTCAGCAGGATTGTTTCAGTGTTTTTATACTTGTAATAGTTGTCTCTCCATGCTTTTCTCTACAGTATTTCTCTGTCCTGCCTATTTCCGTTCTTCCCCCATTCCTCGAGTTCAACTCTCTCTCTCTTAATCACTGTCTTTCATGTATATTTTATTAGCTGCAACCAGCAGCTAGTATACTTCACTCTGTCACACAGTTAGTGAGTTGGTTGTCCCAAATAGTTCAACAAACTTAACACAGCCATTAGAACTGTTGAGTCTAATTGCTCTGCCACTTTAAAGTTGTCAAGTTTATTGTGGTTTTAGCATTGCTACACTTGAAAGTGAGTCAGCACCAAACTGGCTGCAATTGTAATGTATTTAGTATGATGTAGGGTTGGAAATCTTTCAACTGGGACATTTTGCAGTTTTTACTTTGGTATATTTTTAATATCTCTGGGTATAGAAGGGCAGGATGGGAAAATCTATTAGCATTTATGGCAATATTGGTTTAACATGGCTGTTGCACCAAAGTGATGAAATTCACTGGAGTAGCCAAAAACAGACATTAACCTCTGGGTTTGTCTTTGAACGGTTTCCGAAATCAGTTTCCAGATTATATTATATGTTGATATCACAATTTAAATGACATATAGCATGATAGAAGATTGTATCCATATCACCCACCTGCCTTTTTGTGTTGTGTGGTCAAGAATGTCTGTAACTTTTTGTTGTCTTGTAAAATATGCAATATGACTTAGATAATGGCTCAATAAACCCTTTTAAAAAAATGTTTCTTAACAGTAAGCTAATGGATGCATGATAGGACATTTATTTCGGGCTCTTATCCATTCTACAGACTCTATCTGACTAAAACATGTCCCCCCCCTGGCCTCTATCAAGCTTTATCTCCATTCTACGATCCATTACAAAGCTGCCTGGAGTCCCATGGGTGATCCTGCCCTGTCCCCTCTAATCTGGCCGAGCTGCTGCGATTCCATCACTCCCGGTGAACCACACAGAAAGATTAGTCAGACTCTACGTACAACAGATGTGTCCAACACTTGATTTGTGTGTGTTTTATTGACTCTGGCCATCTGTTAATACAGTTGCTGGTTCCTCCTCATGTGTTTGTTGATGCACACAGACAGGGGAGCTGAGTGCCAGAAGAAACATTCAGTGAAGGAGAGATGAGAGAGAGATAGAAAGACAGAGAGAGAATGGAGTTAGAGGTAGGAAGGTAATATTTCATAAAAGGCTGCTGGTTTAAGTGCTAACCTGCGACCTGCTGTATTCCTGCATATAGAACAGAAGCGTTTGTCCTTGTTTTTAGTTTAGTCGGAGCAGTTAGTTGATGAATGAGTCTCAGATGTTCAGTGCTTTCACAAAACAGAAAGAGCTTAAATTCCTAAACTAGGAGGAAAGTGAAAGATTGCTTTAGATATCTGAAATTCCTCACGGTACCATTCTTTAGATTCCCTCTCAACACTGAAGGCGCATAAGGAGCAGTTGCTGTCAACATTCCTTGGATTGTCTATTTGTGTGTGTATATCTGTGCCCGTACATGCTTATGTGCATTGCAGGAATTTCTGGCCATGCAAAAAGATGATAATGCCTAACAGTTGCAGTCACTCCTTGTCTTCCTCCTCTCTGTGTCACTCCTCCTCACAGTCTTCACTCCCATGGTGTCTTTTTCCCGTCTCCTCTTGTCTCACATAACATTTGTACGGATGCCTTGGAAGCCACAGAGCTTATGAAAACTTTTGCCTCACATTAATTATCCCCTGTCTTACCAAAATGCCTTAAAGGTGAGATAGATTACATCTTAAAGCTTAACCTACTCACTCAGCAAGAATTACATCATTAAGTCATCACAATCTCAGACAATATTTTTACTCTGATCCATTTCAAATGTCCTTTTCTCGCTGGCTGCCTCCTGCCCTTCATTCCTTCCACCCATCTCCTGTGAAGCTGCTTGTTTGCCCACTGAATGGAAAGTTATTAAGAGTGGTCTGCATTTAGCTTCCTTGCTCTTTACAGCAGCAGTTCTAATGTTGCTCCTCGCTACTCTCTCTGCCGTGTCATGATGATGTGATTTCTTGACTCAGGCGTCACTCGGCCAGTTTAAACCAAGAACTCCATGTGAACCAGCTAAAAGGGAGGTGGCGTCCTGCCTGGGTAAACACAGTGTGAAGGGGAGCCAGGGAGAAAGCCTGTTGGTCCTAAATGTGGAGGAAAAATGTCCAATAACTGGTCCTGTGGGGAGCGAGCAGGGCCAAGGCTAACCCTTCCACAGGCTTGCTGGGAGCAGGCATAGGAGTGAAGTTGGATCGCGGCAGCTCTGAGGGACGTATAGGTAACAGACAGGATTTGGACCTGGGTCTTGCAAACAGGAAATCGTTTTCCAGGAGGCAGTATCCACTTTGCGAGGCAGCCAAGTTTAATTCCCTTCTAAGTGAACCTACCAAGTAGATTTTCTTGAAAATAAAATTTGAAAATAACCATAAAATTGCTGCAATAACCTACAAGGAAGTGATTCGGGATTAGGTGTATGTTATCGTTGAATGAATTGCCGTTTTAAAGGACATGTTAAACTGAGTGAACTGAGAGCAAATTGACCCCAACTCTACAAGGGAGACATTTGAGCTTTACATGGACATGCACTGCTACTTATGTATCCGCCCTTCGTCCTGTACATTCACCCCTCTGAAGAGGTATGGATATCGCCCTTCATGCTTTTTTACCTCATTGACTCTCAGTTCCCCCTTCAACTCTGACCGTTGAAGGTTTAAGCACAGTCCATGCAAGCAGCGGGGGTTTGTGGGAGAGAAAAAAAATCACACACAGAGAGAACACTGTATTCAGCACAGAGCTAGAGGTGTTAACAGTAGTTGTGTCTATGCGAGGTATAACATAGCCAGACTTGGGTCAAATATTTAGGAATAGTTCTTATCGTCCTATCGTATTTTAACCTGCATGAAGTGTCAGGTGGACTGGTATCAGGAAGCTAGGTATACCTAATTGACTTTCAGAGACTTCACTATGTTTGTATTATCTTGTAGGCACTGTCTAAAGCAGTACCCTCCACCCACACAGCACCTGCAGGATTAAACCTTGTAGATAGGCTCATGAAATCCAAGCAGTGTTTATTTGTATCCTCCTGTGGCAGGTGAATAGAAATAGTTTAACAATTATAACACTGAAGTCGTGTTGTGTATTGAATTATATTGTAACATAATTGCAATAATACCTAATTCATTCAATATTTATTTATATATTGAGCATGTCATTTTTACATCATAGTTAACAAAGCATAATTTAATGGTTGGAAAGGATCTGTGTTTTATTTTCGGAGACCTGTTACCAGGCAATGACGGCATGTGAAATATACTGATGTCACCCACTCTGTCCACACTGGCCAACCTTCTTCTTTGTCCTCTGTGTTTTCAGGAAATAAAACCCTTTTGAACTCGCTCTGGTTCAGCCCCGTGGCCACTTGCTCCACGTCCCACCCCAGTGCTACCTCACATCCTCCGGGAAGCAGTTAATGCTTTAATTGGCACTTAATTAGTTAATTGACCCCAGCGTTGTTGGGAAGGGGGGAGGGGGGTGACGGGGGCTTGGGGGCACAGGTGAGGGTGGAGAGGATTGGCCCAAGGTGCTTCCTGTGTCACATCACCAGTGGAGGTACCCATCAACCCCTTTGAACTGGGACACAAACACTGGAAACACTTTCATCGGGCCGATGTGTCATCACAGCCGGGTCCCATGTATATGTATGGGTCTGAAAATATACAAAGTCCAATTTGCCCGGGACCGGCCAACCTCAGGATAATGAATCACATGTGATGTGTATCAGATATGCAGCCTGAGTCATCACCAGATGTTTCAATGGGATTACTTCCAGTTCTGGAGGAGAAGAACAGTGGATTTAGGATTTTCAAAGAGAAACCAACAATGCTCCCATCACGGAAGACAACGAGGAATAAAACATAAGGGTTTATCAAAACTCTGTACTGGAATGCTCTCAGTTCCTCTGGAAGGCAGACCCAAGTGTTTCTTATGTCTATAATTGGGGGTACACATGCCAAATGAGAGGAGTTTTGAGGTCAAGTACAGAAGAGGAAGTATCTTGGCCACCAGGCCTTCAGATAAAAGCTTACAGGTGGAACTAAGTACAGTCGTACATATGTAAGCAAGCTGTGGTGCTTGTTTGTTCTGGTGTATGTTTGTATGTGGAAAATGGAGCTCCCAGCGCATATGTTTGCTCAGTCGAAAGCATAGCTTGTACTCTGGATAATATTCCCTGTCTCTTTCACTTGGCAAAAACACATATGAACCTGTGTGAATTTGTGAACCCATATGCAAACCTCAGACACTGAGAAACACAGAGAAACACACGCACAAAGGCTTGTTGTTTCTCCTATGTAGTTGACTCACACATATGCAAAGATGCTTCACATTTCTTGAGTTTACAACATACCTCTCGTCTCATCCTGCTTGCTGTTTCCTTAAAAATAAGTTTCTAGGACTTGTGGGTGGGGGGCTTGATCTGTGTGTTAATCTATGTGTGGGTTCCTGCATTTGCCCCTGTGTGTTTGCACCCATGTGTGTGCATCAGAGAAGGATGCCCAGCAGGCAGTGTTGTTGTAGGTGAGGGTGAGGAGCCCCCTGATGGGCAGCTGTGGCAGAGAGGCCAGCTTTGATCAAAGGCCCAAGAAGAGGAGGAGGGAGGGAGGGAGGGAGGGAGGGAGGGGGAGGAGCAGGCCATCCAGAAGAGAGAAGAGGTGAAGCAAGGCGGCAGAATGGGGGACCAGGGATGACGGTGTCCTCAAGCCCATGGTGGGACCCTCCCAACAACCAAGGAAAAACACCTGCTTCTCTGCTAGCACCACACTGGAATATACTCCTCTGGCAGTACTGAAGGGTTGTAATTTGTACAAAACAGTGCCCAAAAGTCTACTAAAAGTGAATTTTCTTTCTGAATGAATTTCCTTCCTTTACATTTGGAGCACCACTGAGAGCATGCCAAATCTGACTCCATTTCTGCATTCGATTTCCTCCTCTGGTGAGATGAGAAAAGGGGATGCATGCTGCAGAGTTTTTCAAATAATTGAATAATGTATTTATTCAATAGGCTCTGGGCAGCGTATTGATTGTCGACAGATTGAGTTACGCGGGGAATCTGTGGGAAGTCTCGCAAAAGGAGACAACCTAACCAAGGGCATGTGTGCAAGGAGCCGTGTGGCCAGACAAATGTATTCAGACGGAATTTATGTCGCTTAGGTCATTCTGGCTTCACATTTGCCCTGAGGGAGACATATTTAATTTAGGCCCTCGGTTCTTCCAAATAAGACGCTTTGGTTTTGACCTCTTGCTTCATTTTGCTTTTTTAGGGCTTCCTGATCATATTCAGCTGAGTAGTGTAGGAGTACGATTTATGTTCAAAATTCTTTTGATTTATTTCTCAAAAATGTAACAACATTAAAGGCATATTAATTAATAAAAATGTCCTGGAAATCAAAGGAGGAACTGTCTAAGATGGCTCTGAATTTGCATATTTCATTGTGATGTATATTGGCCTATAGACGGGGGTATTTATAGCAAATTTTGCCAGGCTCAGGAGCTGAGACATTTTATTTAAAAATGAAATAAACTTATAGAAGTTGTCTTTGAAACATGAGGTTGTGCAATGTTGAAACAAGCCTGCTTTCTCTGCCAAGCACAACTATAAACATCCCTCCAAATCCAGGCTTCATTGGGCTTGACACACTCTGAGAAAATGTAATTTGACAAAATAGATTAATACCAGTGCAACACTTCAACGGACCTCAGCTGCTCATTCTGTAAGGAAACATTTGTAAAATGTGTTGGCCATCTCTCTGGTATAGGATACAGAATCTTTTAATACACCAAAAAAAAAATAATAATAATAACAGTAATGATGATAATAATAATAAGAAATTAATGATCAAAATGTTTTATTATGATTAGGATAATAATAATTTGTATTATTATTATTGTTATATTTTAGCTCTACCAAAAGCAATTGTACATGGTTTATTAGCACCATTTTTTTTAGCCTTTTTATTTTATTATATAATTAATCTATTTAGCTAAATGAATCAGTTATTCAACCATTTGGATCTAATGTTATTATTCAAATGTATTATCTGAAGCAAATGATGCTAATACAATTAAGATTTTCTTCTTAAGTCTTTAAGAATTATGTAATGGATGATGTTATCTGGTGGCCCAGGAGTTGGTCTATGAATCACAGTCAGCAGCAGTGAAATGGAGAACATGTGTTTCAGCTTTTGACTGCATGATGCAGCTCTAATGCCGTTTTGCGTTTGGTACAATCATGGAGAATTATTTTCTTAACCCCTTCATTCACCTGCATAATGTTGTTTTTCCTTTATTACAATGAATGACATTTAAGTAAGGATAAAGACGGATTAGAGAGCAGAATAAAAAAAAAAACAAGAATGAAATCCGGCCTCTGCTGGACCTTGAAAATGGGTGTTAAATAGTCTGATCAGCCTTTGTTGCAAGAGGTGAAGTTATGACAAATGAGTGGGGGCTGCTGGTCTGTGCAGCCTGGCAGCAGGCAGACAGCTAAAGGCTGTAATTTACCATTATAGTTCCTCAGGTCTCATTAGTGTATCAGAGTAATGGCCTTATCATTGCGCTGTAGAGTTACACAGACTGGCTCAGATAAGGGAGGCTGTAAGTGTCGAACATTTGGCTCCATATTTGGCCTGTAACTTTCCTGTAACTGTAGTGGTGGTTAACTTAACTTTCCAGAAACAAGCATCATTATTAAGACAAATGTAGAATTTGGAAAGAAAATTGCCTAATTTTGCACTAAAGTCTATTTGCATTTATAAAAACGAAATCAGCTATTTTATACAGTCTATGCTTTTGCCACAATTTTGATATTTTACAAAATTTTAATTTTGAGAATGAATGCGTGACTAAGCGGCTTGTTAGGATTCAGGATATAGGATATATTTTCAGGGTTCTTCTTCATTGATGCTAAAACGGACATTGACTTCCGTTATAATTATGGTTGTGTTGATCGCCATAGAGAAGGAATGGCGCTTGTTGGGCCACAAACCTGAGCCTGCTGCTCTGCATGCAATGGGAAACGCTGGCCCTGTGCAGATCTGTTTAGTGTGGTTTTAGAGGAGTACCGATGCCATATGCGCTGCCTGTCCTGCATGATGCATGTGCGCCTTGTGGGGTACGCTAAAAAAGAAAAACAACAATTAGACATGAATGTGTGTGTCCAAACAAACGAATCAAAGGCCCGTTGTGTTTGTGGGAAGATGACTGGTGGGGGAGAGATCTTCCCCCTTCTCTCTTTCTTTCTGAGCTGACCCTGCGTTTGAGTCCTGCGGTGTGAGGCCGAGACACACAGATGGGCTGCAGTCTCTCTTTCTGCCGCTCCTCTCACTCTTTCATTATCTGTCTTTTACTCCCACTTCAATTCATGTGAATTCAGTTCACTTTAATTCAACTCAATATCTCAATTCAGTTCTCTTCAGAAGCTTATTTTCTGCCTCAAATGCTGGTGTGAATAAAAAAAAGCTAAATAAAAATATCTGTTTGTCTAGAATAAAAAGATAAAAAAAGTGCATAAAAGCATCTTCCTGTCTGTCTGCCTCCCTCCCACAACAAACAGCAGTCAGTCAGTCCACGCCTGTCCCAGACAAGCAAAAATACAGTGTTGTTATGGTTTCCCTGCAGACACGTGAGGATGTGGTTACACTCCATCAAATATAATAACAGGACCAAACAACTGTCATGCTTAGGTCATATTGTCCAAAAACAATATGACGCGTGATGATTTATTTAAGATACTGCCCATGTTTGAACATGGAAATTGTACCAAGAATAAAAAACAATAAAAAACAACGATGACAAGATAGAATTAACTAGAAGAGGGGAATAAATCCTATTTCCCATTTAATATCCCACAGATGTTTTATAAAAATAGAAAATTGCAACCTTGCCTGGATTGAATAATTTCTGTTTTGTGTGATTTATATTTTAATTTGAATGTTTCACGGTAAAATCAACTCCAAACTCTGTGTTGGCTGTGACACGGTCGCTGATTTGAAGTTATTCTAAAGCAGTAAACATGCGTTGTTCACAAACATGCACTTTAAATGTGTGAAGTCTCAGCACAGCTTGTGTGGGCCTGCAGCGGTGGAAACCTTGTGTCCGTTTAGCTCTGCTGTCCCGACACCAAACTGTCTGAGCCTCAGCCACGGTTTCTGTCCCTCTCAACCTCCCAAGCTGCTCGGAGATGATATAAAGCTCCACATCGAGTCTGAATAGACCGCGGGGCCAACAAAGCCCGGCCGCGAGGGGTCTGTGTTTGCAAGCCTCCGGTGGTTGAGACGAGGCGGTGCGTGGGGCTGGGGGGGCTCCTGCTGCATTAGGCAGTAATACGTTTGGGATGACTTAAACGATTTGTTGACTGGGACAATAAATCTGTTGTGTGTTTCTTGGCATGCTGAGGGGAGGATTACAAGTTGTCACACAAAGGAATGCAAATTGCAAGCCAAACTCTCCGAGAGGCCTGTGGAGTAGCCAGCTATTTAGAGCATTTGTGCAGATCTGTGCTTCTCTCTCACTATTTTATGTTTCTCTATTAGTCCTAATAACTGTGAAGGGCCTGAGAGTAGCCACTGTATTCATCCCAAATCAATGGCTTTCCCGCACCAGGCCCTATAGACCTCCACATTTGCATTCTATCGAGTGAGATGACCAGCAGGACAATTGGCGTTAAGTCTCTTTCAGGCGGCCAAATGGGAATCTTGAATCCTAAATGACATTTTCTCTCGGCCCTTTTTCTAAAACCCACTCTCCATATTATGATTATTTTCTCTGACTGGAGTTTCTCACTGGTTGAACCATGAAGAGCCAAAGGTGAAATTCAATTATATTTATAGACATAGGCCTATATATATACCTATTTTTATAGGCTATATTTTCTTATCCCTACATGTTTTTTATTTTAATATACCTACTTATTTATGGGGTAATTTTTCACTTTTAGTTTTAGTTGTACACCCTTTAATGATTTCCCTGCAGCTGAGTTTGCAGTTCTCAGTCCTGTGTGCAGAGAAGAGGAGTCTGTCCTCCTCCATGCCTCCTCCTAGCGGCTGCAGGATGAAGTGCAGGCACGGCAAAATCCTCCATCAGAGCCCAGCAGCAGTAACAGCAGGTCGAGCCCTTTAGGATGAACAGTAGCGGGATTATTCTCAGCGATGTGTTCGTGTCCGTATTCTGCCTTCACAAGACAACACGGACGATTTTGTGTCAGTGGTCCTTAAAGGTGGGTTAAACTCGGACTGCTGTGTGTGCGGCAACTTTCTGTCAGGCAGCAGATGCGGAGGCCGGGCAGACGAAACCGCAGGACACGGATCAACACGGAGATAGCGGATTTATTCCTCTCGAATCTCAGCAGTAGTCGGCCTGACCTACCGCTACTCGAGCTGAGAGAAATTACAGACGGCAGAAGCTGCCGGATCAAGTTACTGCACTGGATCAAGCGATCATCCCGACACAAACTCCCACTAAATGTCGTCATGTAGTCAGCCATAAAACGAACCCCTGCTAATTTGATTTACCTGTTTGACTATTGCGCTATTTCAACTATTGTGAGCACTAGAATAAGGAAGTGGATCAGCATAAGCCTGATACCTGAAATTAATTTCTGCAAGAGTGAGTTTAGTCTACATGTAGCTTTTTTTTTTTTTTTTTTATCAACAATGACATTATTGTATTTTAAGCAGTGAATATATAAGCTAAAGGCAACTTTGTCTGCACATTCAACAGATATTAGTAGTAGTCCAAGGGTGTAACGTTGGTTTGAGAAGTGAGGGGGACACAAAACAGGGGGTCTGGGGGCCCTCCACCAGAACAATGTTTTCGATTTTAATCCCATTTCCTGCGTTTCTACATACATTTATAAGGACTATGGGGATACAAATTCAGGAAATTATTAAATTGACGATAATGAAATTATGCCAGAAAGAATAGTATGCTACTAAACTATGTTTAAGAAAAATATGTCTTACTTTCTTTATTGCTTAAAATAGGGGCAAATCACTGACACTTATAAATAAAATAATATCAAACTAACTTGAAAGTGGGGGGGACACAAACAGGATTTGAAAAAGTGGGGGGGGGCATGTCCCCCCTGTCCCCAGTGGAAATTACACCCTAGAAGTAGTCTATTGCAGACTAATTATAATTCAGACTTTTTGTGGGTTCAGTGCTCAAATATCTACATTTGCATTCAGCAGATTGTTTAAAACAAACAGTAGGCACTGAACAAATATTATTTGAAATATCTAAAAAATCACATATGTATTTGTTTAAGTGATGCAGCTTAATGCATATACAGTATGTCTGTTATTTCACAATGTGGTGAGACCACAGTGCTGGGTTATTCACAATGTTTAACCGGGAAGATATTCTGTTCCAGGTTTCAATCTTGTAAGTTGAAGCTGCTTCAGAGGCCGATCACCTGATTCCTGTAATGAGCTCTGATGGTTGATTCATAACTGTGATTGCAAGGGTCAGTTTCATGTTTTCACTGAGCGGAGGGTTGTTTTAATTGGCGATTAGTCTGGAAAGTGTACACACACACACACACACACACACACACACAATCAATGCACACACAATAGTTCTTCCAAATGCATTCACACCACCGCTACACAAAGAACCTACAATACTCAGAATTCACACATTGTTTTGCCCAAGGATACCTATGTGCATGCCTTCTCCCCCGCTCTTTAACACTGCACAGCAGAGATAGTTTAATTAAAGAGCAACATTATCTTAGGGCAGCTGCACTCCTTGCAGTGAGGAATGCCTTGTTGTCAGTGCTGCGTCAGGAGAGAAAGAGAGCATTCCACCTACACTAACTGCTCCTCTATAGCCTACATAGCCCACGCTCTCTTAATAGCTTTTAATGGTGCGATTGTAAAACATCTTGTCACATGAGGGAGTTACAATGATGTTTTACAGCCCCCAGCTTTCAAAGCATGAGCCATAATATTGCCCTCCGTAACTTTTAATACAGGCTCAGTGTGTGCAAAGAGTTGCATAATGCCAAGGACTATTATTTTTAAATGCACTCTTCAAGACGGAGTATATGTGTTCTGATGTGTATCATAAAGTGGGTACTTAAAAACAAGGCCGCAGATACGGACATGCATACATGCTGCACAGATGGGCCTGAACACATTTACACGGTGACGACCAGCAACACACACATATGAATCTATATGTAGCCGAGAGAAAGAGAGATATTATCCCGACTTAAGAAATATTTGGTGCATCTTTGTGTTGTAGCTTCTGGACAGACAGACAGACAGACAAGGTCAATGGGCTGTTTTCGCGGGGGGGGGACGGGGGGGGGGAGGGAAGAAATTGAGCCACCTCTAATCACATCCTATTTTTAAGAATTATTTTACCAGCACAAATGCATTTGCTTTCCCTGGTTAGTTATTTGCTTTCCATTATCTCCCCGTTTTCAATGAACATTGGTGTTTGAATGCTGATCTGTTGGCCAGGTGAAGCCCTGTCGGCCACATGATGTTTGAGGCCAGGCGAGAGGGCGGGCCGTTTAAACAAGATTTTTTCCCCCTAATCAACACGATCGTAACCCCTGCAGAACAAAGGCATGAATATCCATTTCCAAGGAAAAAGGTGAGTGCCCTCTACATGCCCCCCTCACCCTCCTCGCCCCGCGGTGTACTGTACTCGTTACCCTGGTAACCCCATGGCCAGAATGCAGATCAGGGGGACCAACGAAGCGGCCTCTTGTCTCCCCTCACAATTCACCCTGATGATGACTAACACTTTTGTTCATGGAGAGTGCAGGTGGGAGTTACAATACGCTTAAAATCATTGCCCACCCGAGATCTCCCCTTTACTCTCCCTCTCTAACCCCCTATCCCTATCTTTCTGTCTCTTTTCTTTGTTTTCATCTCTCTTACACATTCTCCCTCTCTTCAACTTGATCTTTCCATTTGTAATTAATCCATTTTTCCTTTTTTGAAATGTCCCTTTTCCGTTTTGTTGTTCATCCTTCCACTCAGGGGAGGACTCACAGCAGACGTGGCGGTGGTTTGCGAGAGGTCAGTGTTATCTAAACAGACCCATTGGGCTATTTGCTATAGCACCCTCCATCAGACAGGAAGCTCTGAGGAATCAGCCCATCACTTCAATCAGCCACGACGGCATACAATGAATTTATAATGGCCGGAGCAGGGCGAGGAATGAAATCAGAGAGAGAGAGAGAGGGACAAAGAGGGAGAGGGGTTAGGGAGGACAAGAGAGCAAAAGATGGAGAGTTAGAGAGCGGAGCCAGAGGAGAGTCTGTGTCAATGACCACTATGTGGGGGAGTGGGTTGTTTGTTTGTGGTCTGAAACAAACAAGTGATTGTTGAAAGTGAGGAGATGGACTGTGACTGTGTTTGACAGTGGACTGTACTGTACATGTGTGTGTGAGGTTACATCCATTCATGTGTGCCGTACATGCTTGCCAGTATACAATGTTTTTTATTTATGTGTACCAATATACACATGGCATATTTGCAGCAGTTCACATGCATTTGTGTGTGTGCGTGCACGGGCGTGCGCACGTATGTGTTTATTGGCCTGGGTGCAGAGAGAAGTAGTGATCTTATCGCTGTTCAGAGGGTAAGTACATGTGACAGTAGATATATACAAACTCTTGATCAATATCTTGATAGATTGTCAGATAATGACTCTTCGGGCAGATATGGACAATTGCTTCAATATGTATGTTTTCCTGGCCTGTGTGCAGGCAGCTTGGCTAAGGGCCACCATCCACAATTTATGGTCCAAAAGTTGAGCGCGGTCCGGCCTTGACTTGGACCGACCGGCTGCAGTCGGCCCCTCACTCCCCAGCATAGCCTCTGCCCTTTGACCACATTAACCGGCGCAGTCAGACTCATCTCTCAGTCTTCTCTTATCACCTGGAATCAAACATTAAAAGAGGGAGGGAGCCAGAGTTACTCATAAAGTCAGAGAAATATGGGCGCTGAAGGGGGAGAGGGAGAGATAAAGACAGAGAGAAGCAGAGAGGGGAATTAAAAAAAAAAAAACTTGTATCAAAGGCTGAAAACTTAAAGCAAGGAAGGGAATCAAAGAGGGAGGATGAGTGAAGATTATGTATGAAGGCAAAGGCCGCAAAAAAAGGTTGAAGCATGAAAAAGAACAAGCAAGCAGAAGAGCAATACCACGCCATGTCACCTTGTCCTATGAGCTGTCGCTTCCTGCCTCCCCGTTTGTGGCATCTAAAACAAGCGGGGCGGAGTTCAGCTGTAGGCAAACAGGCTGTTTTACGAGTACCATTCCGCAATTACCTGTTACCTTGACTGTCGTTGTTTTAATAGCGGCCTGGCCTTGGAGTTACCTGGATACACCTGGAAGAGAGCGATAAAAAGAGCTTGGGGTATTAGAAGCACAGGGTGGGGAATGATCTGTCTGTCTCCTCCGACTGCTGGCGCCCACACACTCCCTACTTACCTATGTGTCTGTCTGTCTGTCTGTCTGCCTACCTGTCTGTGTGTCTGTCTGGCTCAGTGTGTGCTCTAATAAAGCCAAGTTGTCTCAGTAGTCAGCTAAGCCTATATATGTTTCTCGACCACCCTCTCTTCTCCATGCACACACACAGATATGCACACACTTCAAGATTTCAGGCAGGTGGATTGCTGATAGTGATGGGAAGGAAAATATTTGATGTCCCCAGCTTGGCCATTTAACATTCTCACCCTGTGCTCTGACCTTAAAGAGTGTGCATGCATGCATACTGCATGTGTGTATGTGTGTGTGTGTGTGTGTGTGTGTGTGTGTGTGTGTGTGTGTGTGTGTGTGTGTGTGTGTGTGTGTGTGTGTGTGTATTTTGTGCTCATGTGGATCAGCGCAGTGCATCGCTGTGTGTTTGTTCTCTTAGCTTTTAGCCCCAGTTAGCCGGTCAGACCCCCACAACCCTATTCAAACACACACACATGCACCGACCTATTAGCAGGACTTATCAGATCCCATTTGACCTCCACCTTCTCCCTGGCCTCTAGAAGCTGGAGGTCTCCGTCCCTCGGGAGAGCGGGTCAGCGAGGCGAAAGTGTGTGTGTGTGTGTGTGTGTGTGTGTGTGTGTGTGTGTGTGACAGGATGGGGGGCTGCTCTGCTGTCTGACTGAGAGCAAACACTGATGGTCAAACACACACTCCACCCCCCTTGTATTCTCTCTCCCTCTCTCCGCCCTCCTCCTCAGCGACAAGCAGTGCATCATGTCACCCCACCTTTTACCTGCTAGGTATATAAGTGGAATTTCACTTTTTATTGTAAGTGAAATATATGTTAAGCGGACTTGGGAGAGAGCTTATCCCTTCATAGCTTCTTCCAAGAATATATTATTTTTACCATTTTAGCAACCGATTTCATATTCATGTCTGATGAAACCTGGCAACGAAAAAGTGTTTTATAATATTCTAGCTTTATTATCCATTCTTCAAAGTTGCAAAAAAATTGAATAACACCAGCATGAATAGGTTAAATTGGGATTTGTTATGTGTGTGTGTGTGTGGGGGGGGGGACTCTGGAGTTTCAGGGTTTCCGTGGGTGCATGTGTGTGCACATAGACTACTCGGCTAGATATCATTTGACAAACGGTACATAATATAACATTATAAATATATATAAACAAGGTGAGGCAACTCTCTGCTCTGAACACTAAAACGCTAATCAAAGTTATAGTATCATTTTGTAAAAGCGAAGCATTGTTTAAGCATAATATCAGAGCAATTTACATTCTGTTATTAAACCTGTCAGTTTGTGACCTATCACTCTCTGCCATCTGTGCTGTCTGACTGACTGACAGGTGCTCCGAGGTCGCTTCTTCTTCTTTTGAATCTTCTTTTTGTTTTATGGTGGGTAGCAACCAGCGTTTAGGTGCATTACCGCCACCTACACTGAGGCCGCTGATCTGCTAGGTAGCTTTTAAGGAAACCCATTGACAGACAAAAAAGCAAACCCCGTGAAAGTTCTAGATGTAGTGTTGTTTTTGGCGGCCTCTTTTAATTTTAGTTTTAGTCTAGTTATTGTGTCAAGCTGTCATTTTAGTTTTTATTAGTTTTAGTCATGTTCATACTCTTTTAGTCTAGTTTTAGTCAATGAAAATTGTATTTTAGTCTCTTTTTAGTAATGCAATTCATGGTATTTTTTCATGTGATTTCATGGCCGCATTTCTCCCCATCTTTTTCCACAACACATTCTGTTTTCTTTTCCACTTCTATGTAATGAAAGTTTTTCCAAATGCCTTTTATTCTTTTTCTCCCAAAGACAAATTCCGGCTGGCTGGCCATGGTCCCAGCTTTCTCTGTGTCAGACTTAATTTAGTTTGTTGTCGTTTACGCTTGTCTCACTCTCTAACTCACCGCTGCATCTTCTAAATTAAATAATGCCGCGACAGGGCTTGAGGAATTAACGTCGCCTGCGTCTGCGCATTGCGACCCGAGTGTGACATGATGCAAAATAATAATAACGCGACTAAACGAGACGAAATAACGTTATAACATTTTGTCTCGTCTCGTTTTGGCCAACGAAAATGAAGAGACATTTTAGCATAGTTTTTATTTTGTTAACCACATTTTGTCTCGTTTTTATTCGTCAACAATATTGCATTATACATTTAATTATAGTCATCGTCACATGACCAGCATTTACGTTGCGCCTCGTCTCATTTTCGTCACGTGATAAAGGTTCTTTGATGACAATATTTAGTCATAATTTTCATTGACGAAAACAACACTATCTAGATGTTTGCATGTTCTTACATCACCTCATATAGGACGATGTTTTCTACAGCTACGGAGAAAATGTGTCATTGTTTGAATTAAGAAAAGACAAGAGAAATGTAAAGATATATACATTGAAGATGTGCTAAGTTAAGTGTCCCCTGATGTTAAGAAGAGCTTTTTTTCACATCCTTCCTCTGTGCCATCTCTGCTTCTTCTCCAGGTTCCTCTCATGGGACGTCTCTGTCTTTATCTGCAGAGAGACCACTATATTCCAAAGCCAAATTGTCTCTCATTCATCTCCCAACAAACCTAACGCCAAATTTACTATCCATCCAAATCTGCCCCACTCACCAGCTTCCAGCACAATCATACAACCATTTCCGTTTAAAAAAAAAAAAGTAACTGACAATATATCTAAGTTGTGGTCCTTGCCTTGTGAACTTTGATTGGTTTCTCTTGATAATATCTGGGGCTGTTGGAGCTTGACTGAAAAATGCAAGCATATTGCACAAATTTCCATTTTGTAAACTTTAAACATAATATGTTCCTTTAAATCTCGTACCTCCTACAATCAAGTTACCAGTTTTTCCACAAATGGGCGATAGATAGAGCCATGTGTTTGTGCTGTGGAGTCAGCTTTGCAGTCCAGATTGGGTGAATTTAAAATCAGGAAAAAAAATATCTACTGCTGCAAAGAAAGGGGCCTAAGTTAGAGCAGCAGAGCACGGCACATAGAGTACTCTCTTTGGAGGTGTTTTTTCTGTGTTCTCCAGCAGACATGGTCTTCTATTGAAAGGGGACAATAGGGTTCTTAATCAGCAGACCTTTCCCCCTCGCCAGTTCCTGGGTCAACTGATGGCCCACACTGCTTTGTCGCAACTGAACGGCATAAAATATATGTTTATGAAAAGGAGAATTAATCACAGTGGGTATCTTTGGATAAAGTCATATTTTTTTTATTTTTTTTTTTTATACCCTTTCTCCAGCTCTGTCTAGGAGGGCTTTCATGTGGCTATAATTACCATATTTCATTAGCGTGTGGAGTGTCACCGCTGGAGCATCAAAGCGGTTGGCTCTTCGCATGTGCGGCAACCGCTGCCAGGGAAGTACACAACTATCTGTTTTTTTCCCAGAATAAATTCGCCCGCGCCTGTTTTTGAGTGCACTCTCTCCCTCAAGCTGCTGTCGATATCAAAGAGAACCCATTCCGCATGTGAAGTGCCCCTTGTGCAGAATAATAAAGCAGTGCATCATGGCAAAAAACTGTGAAACACAACACTCTCACCACCATCCTTCAATGCACACACAAGGACACACGCACATATACACATGGACACGCAAGCACACATGGTATTCCTCTCTCCTTTGTACCTACTTTACTCTCCTTGGTACACAACACTCCTTCTGCCTCTGCACTCAAAAACTAACTATTTTGCCTCACTGCATACTGAAATGCAGAAACAGTGGTGCAAGATGTCTGTATTTACTTTTCTCGCAATTTACAAGTTTATTTCCAGCACACTATGCATGCAATATATATTTGCTGCACTACATACAATTGAAAATACCCATTAATCTTTGGGGATAAGGCTGGGATAATATTTTTATTATTAGAATTCTATTACAAAAATATCAGAACTAACTATAAGTGGTAAAAAAATAACATACCCATAACCTGATATAGCTTATGCCTCTGTCCCGTTACCTATAAACTACTAAAAACACATACTGTTGCATTGGTTGACATATTCCTTTAGTACAAAGACAATGACCTGCTAAACTAAGGCAGTGTAAACATAGAGCTGCATCCACGAGCATGCTCAGTGATGTCCTCCAGAGATTGCAAAGGCATAAACTGAAAAATAAAGTAACACTAGCTTTACCCTTTAATTATTGTCTCTTTTGTTTCATTTTTAATTAAGTTTTAATTATCAAGAAGAGGCTCATTTACACAGTGAATGTAATTACGTAAAATCAAAACTGCACAGTATAATATGACGCCTTTATTATGAACAGAGCTTTGATATACCTTCAGCAGATGCCGTCTTGCCTTGGAGACTTGCACCTGACCTGTGTTAAAGCACCACAAGGCCACAGCTCAATCCTATGGCTCAAAGCCACACATCTTCAAGGGGACTCGGACAATGGGAGAGAGTAATGTCTCAACCAGCACAAACACAGATGAGCTGCAAGTTAGCGGAGCTCTCACTATCAGCAGGATTATCTAAAGGGGAGAAGAGCTATCTGCCACGGGGCTAAACACACTTTTGTTTTCCCAAAGCTTTATGGCTGCCCTTGGCTAGACAGAGAATGAAATGTGGGGTAACATCCACCACACAGGACATGGTTAGGGTAGTCAGACGTTACCAGTAACTCATAATTACAGAGCCGGTGTTAAAAAATGACATTTGGTAAACATCCTTCAGCAACAACTAGACAGAGCTGCCGCTCCTTTGCGTGGCTTTTAGTGCATACTGTAGGCCTACATGTTTTGCCACAATAGATCTGATTAGCTAAGAGACAATGTGTCGCAGTAATTATGAAAGTCCTGCATTGTGTTGACTGTGTGAGAACAAACTCCTCCATGTGTTATTGCTGTGATCAATGTGTGAGCTGCAGCTCAGCAATTAACACAACACCCCACTTGAAATGCTCTTAACGGCTCCAGCTGCCTGAGATCGATGGTCACCTTGGCTCCAGTGACTTTCACTCTCTGTGTGGTTTTGATCAAAGATGAGACGAAGGTGCTGAAATGTGAAAACCCTTGTGTGTCTTTCACTATTGTGCATTTCTTTTCTTTCTTTGAGCAATTTACTGCGCCACATATATAGTGTATATAGAGTATATAACAATAGAAGTAGGTCCAAGACCTTGGAGGGGAGTTAACAAATGATCCCTTATCTTGCTCCTATATCTTCCTCTCCATCATTTCAGTGACTTACTGAGAGCACCATAACATCCTCTCAGGACAAACACAGCAGTTTGATTCTTAATCCTTTTACTAGAGGTGACTTTTAACAACTTCCTTGTCCCCTTTCAGTCAAGTCAATGAGTCTGAAGCCCGATCCACTGCAGGCTTCCTCAGGCCCAGTAAGCCTTAACCTTGGAGCCCCCCCCCCCCTTCCAAAGAGGCCAACAGGGAAGGAGATGGGGGGGGAGGTAGGCCAGAGGGTGATGGAGGTGTGTGGAGAAACCAAGGACCTGCCACATTATATGCTTTAACATGACTGGCAAATCCAGCACGGTTAAACAAACTTAACCTTCATTTGTGAAACGGTGCAAATCAAAGGGCAAGAAACGACTTGTGCAAGTAATTACCACCGGGGGAGAGCAACAGGGCAAAGGAAGGATGGAGGGGAGAGGGGTGGGAGGGAAGGTTGGGGTGGGATGAGGCGGTGGTGTTGTTCGATCTCAGGGACAGCTCGGCGTTAACAGGTTGAATGGAAGGAAATGGGAACCATTTAAGGCGAGGGGCATTTTTAATGAGTTTGCTCAGAAATTGATTTTTCACTGTAATCTTTTATTTATATGCGGCTGGCGGCGTGTCCCCGGCAGAGTGAGGGTCAGCCCTCAGAGCTCCCTGTCAAGGCCCCCACTCCTTCAAACAACACCCCAAAGTCCAGGGAAAATGGTATTCTAGCTAAGGCAAATATTGTCCTGTCTTGGCTTAAGGGGCGAAAAAGCTGTTTGTTCTAAAAAACTTGCTCTTCACTCTCTCACTTTTTTTTTACCGTTTCAGGGGAGAATGTTTAAGCGGGGAAGGCTCTTGAAAGATAAGTGTAAAGTTAAAATTAAAACAATTTGCTCTGTAATTGTTAATACTGTTCAATTAAAATTGATTAGAAGCATGTCATTAAAACGTCTTGAGAGGTTTTGGTAGCATCTTACCAGTTAAAAGCTATATCAAAATTAAACTTACTATACTTTAAATTAGATACATTTTTGGCTTATTTGACTTTATTTGTACTGATTCATTTTTTCACATTAATAAGTGTTCAATCTGCGAAATATGCTTCATTTATATGTTTAACTATATTTATTTGCTCTGCTCTTCTGAAGTATTGATATGGATCTTTTAATTTTGTTTATTGTTTTGTGAAACTGTTTGCTTAATACATATCACATGCACCCATTGTAGTCAGTGAAATGGATCCTGATCTAAGCTTAACCCTATAAGCATATGGTATTTAGTTGATACATTTAAATGCTTTAGGCAAACAAGATTAAAACAACTCTTTATCCCATATCATAAAAGTGAGTAAGAGAAGCCATAATGTTCCTTCCATTTTTATTATGAGTTATTATGCAATCAGACATTAAACATTTCTTGTTCTATAAGTGCTCAGAAATGTGAACTGAATTGGAATAAAATACAACAGATTATGTAAATGTTTTGCATAATTAAAATGTTCTTGTAAAAGCCCAACCTTAATAAACTTAATATTAATTAAGTTTTTGTTCAGTGACAATGATGCATGATTGCAAAAGATTTGTGGTTAATTTAAATATCTATAACTTTTATACATACATATAGAAATCAGAATATTTGTGAATGTACTTATATCTATTTTTTTTGCACTGATTTCAAAATACAATATGAACACTATCTCTGAACTATGTTTAAATCAGGGCAGTGGGTCCAGTTTTCATCGGCCTATCTGAAATGTACAGTGGAATATTATTCATTGGATTAATTATTACATCATATTTTATTGTATAATTTTTGGTTGAAATATAAACATTCTCTTTTCAGATAAGGTAACCATAAAGCAATTCCTACCTCTGTTTCTGCAGGTCTTCAGTCTCAGGCTCTGGTTATGAGGCCTTTAAACATTTTCAGGCTTTGTGCTGTTTGAGCTGTTGCTTAAGTTATTTTAGGACTCTAGCGCCACTTAGTGGTAAAAGTTCTAAATACAGCAGTGCAACACAGGTCGTGTGTGTTGACTTTCCTTTAAGTTGTCACTATGTTGATATTATAATTTCTGTTCCACACATGGATTCCTTGTGTACAACCAGTATATTCTGCTTTTTAAGTAGTTCAATCAGAGCACTGTGGAGTCAGCTGGATGATACCTAGCGTCCATCTTTCCTTGCCCACTGTGTTTTTCTGCAGACTCTTTAACTGTGACCGCTTCTCTACCTTTGTGTTGCTTCTCCAGCCTATAGGCTGTATAGTCCATGTGGATGTTTGTTTGTGACATTTGGTTTTTGCCACATTTCAGGAGCCACGTTTTTTTTTTTTTTTTTTTTTTTTTTTTTACAGTCAAGTATTACTTTTGCTTTAAAGAGCAACTTCCTCCCTTGTTAAATATAAAGCTGAGCTAAAACGAGTTGATGAGAAAACTTTAGTAAGTATACTATTCATGTCAATTTTGATTTTGCGTCTTTTTTTTGTTAAAGTTACAGACTGGGCACTAAATTGTCATTAATTCACAAGATTCTAGGAACATTTATTGTGTTTATTGAGTACAATCAGCCAATTTGTTCATAATGGTCCAATAGAGAAGTTTCAACTGGTCTCAGAGCTCTTCATTGCACCGATTAAGCATTAATGCTTTCACACAACTATGTCGTTCATATATTTTTGTGCACTTTTTAGTTAGTAAACAACTAAGTTTTAGCAGTTTTGGAAGTGAAGTTTCATCAGCACAGTGTAGCCAAGCATCTTCACAGAGAGCAATGTGAGAAGCCAGTTACTATAACCAAAGTTCATATCATGGGAATGTTGTGACTGTGGACTCAAGTCAGCTGATACAAACTTGTTAAAATAGATAAGATAAGATAGTGCACATAAGAGCAGAGCGTGATGTCATGCCCGTTTGTTGGTGACTGCCTTCCAACTAATGCTTTTCCTAACATTCATGTTTTCTTTGTCATCACGTCTTGACTCAACCCAACCCAACTCACTGTACACTTGTCTTACTATCTCAAGGAAAAGCTGCAACCCTCTGACTTCACATATCCCCTATATCTTTACTTCTTCACTGCATTTGTCTTTAATCTTTTCCCTCCTGAGGTCTGATGATTTAGATTTTATGGAGCATTGCCCTGATTAGCACTTACCTCATGCAACTGTAGAACTAGTTATATAGGCTCAAAGTGAGTGGTGTTTTGCCACCACTTGCCAGCAGGTGGCAGATTGAGATCACAGGTTGCACATGATTCCCCCTTCTGCAGTTACGCTCAACTAAAATGCTGTTAACTTCCATGTTATATTGTTATGTTTTTTCATTCATGGGTATTTACTGCATACAAGAGTTGTTTAATTCACATTCTAACTTAATGTACATTCACATTTTTATTGTTTTATTTTCACAATCAGTTTAAGCATTAGCATGTTAATTAGTTTAGTTTAGTTTATAATGTCGTGGACAGTTCCCCTTAATTAACTGTACAGTAAAAGGAGCAGCTTTAGCCTCTAAGCTAATTTCCTCAGCTAATTTCCAGCTGTAGTCCCCGGCCAGCTGACAATGGACCTTTTTCACAGCAGACATTTTGACTTGTCATAGTAGGAAAAGCACAGCTGAAATTGATAACCTTAACGATGGCTCAATTCCATCAAGTGTCCCAGTAAGCTATCAGTGAGTCAGCATGCACAATACCAGGGCCTCTCCTAAGTGGAATGCAGCCATCATTAATGGTTTGGAATACACCTGTGCTTTTCCTACTATGACATGTCAACATGTCTGCCGTGAAAAAGGTCTATAGGCATCCTAAAATACAATGGTTAACAAATTAAAATAAATTGCATTACAGCTATAATGACAGCAGGCCTAAGCAAAAAGGATTAAGACATTCAAACAAGTGGCACACAAACAAGGAAGCACAGATGATGGCAAAGGCATTAAAGCAGTCCATGCAGTAAAAACAATACAAAGGAGAAAGGAGAAAGGAGAGTAGTCACAGAGGCCACAAACAAAGGATGCACCTTCAGCTTTATAAATAGCCAGTTTGTAATGTACACATGTCACGAAATTTTGCCCAATTACTGTAATTAATCAATATTACAAATAATAAGAATGTATAAGAATGCACATAGAGCGCAAACATGGGGGAATCTGTCTTTATTGCTGGTTGTCTTTAGGAGGCTGCTGTATATTTGATCTATTTGACTCTATTTTTCCTCGGACATTTGGCCATGAACATCCAACCCAAATGATCTGTCCACTGGAAAAAAAAGAAGTCTTGTTACACTTTATTAGTTCTCAAAGTTTTTTATTTTTTTATTTATCTTTAAAAAGCAAGAAAATATACTCTTTTCTTCCAGAAATAATAAATATACAATTTTCTTTATAAACAAAATGCACAATTTACAAAAAAGTGGCAACTGAGTGCTCCACCTCCTACACAGTACTGTTTGACTGTAAGCATTCAACTCATTTATCACAGAGTTATAACTGGTATTAGTATGTCCTACTCTCATTATTAATGTCTTTTTCTTCCATACAGTATTACAGTTTTCATTAGAAAGTTCCACCTCACAAACTCTTCAGAATTACAGGTCTTCATTGTGCTAAGTTTGTTATTCTACCATAATACTTTCATGAGTTTTGAAGACTCCAACACAGTTCATTTGTTGCTTGTGTCATGGCTGAGATCTCTTCCACACATTTTGAGACTTGACAAGTTTTGTTAAGACTTGGGCAGGCTGGAGCGGATCCCTCCCTGTAGGTGGAGGCCGACAGCAGGCTTGGCCATTGTTATTCCATCTCTTTTCTGCACGTGCATGAATCCTTGTTTATCAGGTACATTCCACTGCTCTGGTATGGAGGCAGTAGTGTCTGTTGTGTTTGTCTGTGAGATAACGCTGTCTTGTGGTCAGGAGGTAAACAGCATGTGTGATAGAAGCCAGGCTAAAATACAAGCCAGTGTGAGTGTGCTGTGGACTGAGGCTGGCTGCGCTGAGCTGGGGTTGGGCGGAGTAGAGGAAGCTGGGCTGGGATGTTGCTCTGTGGCGGAGATCTCCTTCCGTCTGTGCTGCTCTTGATGGGTCAGCGGAGGCTCCACTGTCACATAGCCATTTATTATCCTCACATTAGGTGGTGGAGTAGTGCTGCAGGAAAGAGGACACAAGATATCAGGGTTTAGCTTGCAACTATGATCAATCAACAGAAAAAAAAACAGCACTAATGTTAATTTTATAACCTTTAAACAAAAATGCCAGAATGCACTGGTTCCAGCTTCTTAAATGTACTATACTTTTATACTTGCTAGTTGACCTGAATTATGCAAGAGTTGCCAGATATACAGTATGTTGTGCCACTTTATATACAAGTGCTCTAACGTATCTAATCAATTTTGAAGCACCAGCGTTCGTTTTTTATCAAATATCTATATTCAAGTCTTCATGAATATCACTCCATCAGCTACTTCCAAAAACTTTACAACACCTTCAGGTACTTTATAGAGCTGAATATCTTTCAAAGAGCTAAAAATCACTATAGCAGAGATGGGGACTCGAGTCTGAGACTCGGACTCGAGTCGCACTTAAGTCGCACAAACAGCTGACTTCAGACTTGACTTGCGACTCGACCCAAAAGACTTCAGATTTGATTCGGACTCGAGTTTAGAGACTCGTCAACAACCTGTTTTCATGCAATTATTGCTTTTAAAATCGAAATTAATTCATGTATTTCTATTTTCTTTTATTGCCGCATATACGTTGGGGAAATGTATGACAAGCTGCATGTCCCCTGCCCTTTGCCATAATGTGCAAAGTAACACATGCGCTATGCCTATGTGCGCTCACTCACATAAATGCATTGACGATGGCGACACCAAGTCCTCCCGGAGTTGTGCCTCTTGTCATTAGTTTTGATTCCAATAACTTCGTAAACAGTGGCAATAAGCGAACAGCTGCATGCAAGGTGTGTGGCACCAAGATAAATGATGCCGGATCAACAACATCAAACTTCATCAGACATCTCAAAACGCACCCAGATAGGTCAGTCACTTGCTAATGTGAAAGAGACGTTAAATTTAGCATATATCGTCACAGGTAACAAGCTAACCATCGCAAAGTGTTGTGCTAATGCAAATTGTATCTTTATAGTTGTATCCATATGATGTGACAGACTTAGGTTAATATTTCACCAGGTTGTTGTTAAATAGCAATACGGAAAGTATCAGTTCTCACATGTTTGCACCATGGTTGGTGTATTAACTTTCAATACAGACACTGAAAAATGTAATGCATGATGAGGTTGGGCTTTACAGCCATTTAGTAACACAGACAAACATGTATTATTTGGTGCAGATACCAAAATGTTGAAAATACAGTTATGAAATTGAAACAGAGTTCTTAATTTGTGTTTCTTCAGATTGCATTGCAGTAGACCCCATAAAGTTATCCTACAACTGATTTTGATACTGTACTGTACGGATGGTAGCTACAGGACAAGCTTTGAATTCATAAGATTTAACAATACAGTGTTAGGGACAGATCAGATGGCCAGAGACTTGAGACTTGACGTGGACTCATGGCAAAAGACTTGAGACTTGACTTTAACCTGCCCCTCAAAGACTTGAGACTTGACTTGGACTCAAGCTCAAAGACTTAAGACTCGACTTGGACTTGTGAACAAAAAATGACTTGTGAACATCTCTGCACTATAGTAATCAGATCAGCATACTGTAGGTATCTCACCTATCCCCAATGCGAACCCACAGGTCACTGAAGAGGCGGGGCCTTCCATGGCCGCGGTGAACTTTGCGAGGCCTCTTGTGTCGTCCAAATTCCTCCAGCTGGCTCAGGCTGTCAGGGAGCAGAATGTGAGGCAGCTCCTCATCTCCAAGGCCGGGCATGTTCTCTGGGTCGTCCAGCTCCAGCTCCATGTCTGTTGGACTGGTCAGCCAGCTGTCGGGAGATATCGTGCTGGTGTCGGTGCCCTCTTCGCTGGGCCGTGCTGCAGGCTCTTTAGCTGGTTTGCTCCTCCAAAAAAACATATAGGGAGGATATAGATAAGTTTATACTCATGAAAGCCCACTCTGGGATTTTTGACCATTTGAATACTCAGTGTATGCAAAGTTTGACTTATAGATGGAAAATAAGCATTTTTGTGTCTGAGCTGATCGTAATTGAAACTATAAGACTGTTTCTCTTTTTGAATGTTATTGTTTGTGGTTTCTGACCACTTGATTGCTTTCCACTTATATTTCTTGACTTCAGTCAAGGACATGAACACCACATAGGACGCCTTGCCCTTTAAACGCTGCACGATTGGCAGAAATAAAAGTTAAAGAAAGAGGAAGTTGTAACTCGTGTGCCGTACTGTTGCGTCAAAACTCACATCTGCCCAAAGCAGACCACCCAGAATCGCCGGCTTCTCGTTGAAAAACTTTTGCCCTGCTCCTCTTTCTTCCACCCATTACTCATACTTTCTCCTCTCTTGTTCTTTTTCCTGTCAATGTGGCTCGCATGTGACTTTGTGTTTTAAGGTAGGACATCAAAACAAACCAACTGTACATCTCATCTATGGGAGTTACCAAGGGCGTAACTTTGGGTTCAACATTAGGGGGGGGGTTGAGGTATCCAATTTTGAGCAACATTTTGAGAGTCAAACACTTAATTTTCTGCATTCTGGTGAATGCAATTGGTGCCTTTTCTGCATCAATTTATGGTTGTGCTGTCTTATAGAAAAGGAATTATAATAGGTTTTTGGGTGGGTTGCCAGTTTTGATTATTGGGGTTACACCTATGGGAGTTACACTGAAACAAGCAGTGAAAAGTCAAAAATTATGAATTTCCTATGCTCGTGTCGAACTTTGATTTACTATATTACGATATTTGATATACTACTAAACATAATATGATGGATCGTAGGATGGATCATGATTTCCTCGGTTCACTAAAAATTAGTTAGGTCCCTCCGGTCATCATAAATTCAATGGTCTGCACTTCTACTTTTACAGACATGGAACCCCCCTTCGGTCAGGGTGATGAGAGCTCCAGGCCTGCGGTCAAGCTACTGTGGAGCCAAACCCACCTCCAGTTTGCTCTGTCTGTCAGTCATATAATTGCTCTTAAAGACCTTTTGCAAATCGGTCCGAAACACTCCAGGTCTAACAGCTTTCATAAACACCTCTCATTCAGCCATCTTGTGGTGTTTTTCCTCGCCTGTCATGTTACCTTGTATCAGGGAGCTAAAAGTGTCTGTGCGCACATGTGTAAGTGTGTGGTTGTGTGTGTGTGTGTGTGTGTGTGTGTGTGTGTGTGTGTGTGTGTGTGTGTGTGTGTGTGTGTGTGTGTGCGGCGAATGCAAGTGTTTTGTGACCACAGTAAGTCAGTCCACTTGTCAGCTTTAAAAACCAGAACCACTGGCTAAAGCCCACAACTCTGCAAACAGGGCGGAGGGAGATAGGGAAGTTGGGTCTTACAGCTGTAATTTGCAGGGAGAAGTTCGTAAAATCCCCGGCTGAATGGACAGATGGGGATGTGGGATGTGTTTACTGTTTTTTTTAAAGGGATGCCCCTTGTTGTTTCCAATTCCACCCTGATTCAAGTGGCTTTTGTTACTATTTTATGGGCTCATGGATCAACCCCCTAGGTGAGAGGGAAGCTGCTCTGTGCCAAAAGAGTGCACGCACACACACACACACACACACACACACACACACACACACACACACACACAGTGAGATATTAGAAGGGATTGTAGAGTTTTTTTGTGAAGAATTACTGCAGGATGCCAAGCATCTGTGGGAGTTTACAGTAAGTGTGTGTTCAACCCTGCTCCTTGGCACTGTGCATCCCTCCACTCACCCTGCGTACACATGCGTAAGTGTGTGTTTGTGTTGACCCGGCCGTGGTGCCAGTGGCTGCTGAGAACAGTCAGAACCACCACTGGCAGCTCGCCTTTGACAGGCAGGGGAGAGAGGGGGGAAGGTGAGCGAGTTGATGAGGTATTAAAGGATTCCTGCATAGCCTTGCTTTATTTATTACAGAGCACAATTTGGACTGTATCTGCGTTGCACTTCAATAAATAAGGTCAAATAGCTCTAGACTCTAGAGAGAATAAGACAGATGTGGGCGGACGCAGTTGATGGATGTGCACATGTATCTGCACGCCTGCCAAAAACTAACAGTGCACAAATGCTCTGTTTCACAGTCCATATTACCATAACATTAATGGTGTGATGCGAGCACAAAATCACACCCTCTTTTTTTTTTCATTCATCATCGTGTCAGGATCTCAGGGTTTGAAGTGTAACCTGTGATTGATTACTGCACAAATAAAAGTAATACATCTGTTCTATTTTCATGTCGTCAGATGCAGTGTTGTCAAAGAATCATTGTGATTTTGTAGCCCAAGCAAACATCAGTTTTTGCTGTATTTCTGCAGCAGATTGTTCTTTGTAAGCACAGGACTTTAGTCAAATAGGTCCTTGACGTTCCACTTCCGGGATTGTTTTGGTGCCGCAGGAACCATGTGTTTTCGTCGATGTCCGTTTCTTTCCGCTTTCTTTGTGTTAAAATTTTAAACTCCAGTGGATTTATGAGGACTATGGTTAACTGCTCCTCAGATCTCTGTAGGGTAAATTGAGACAGCTAGCTAGACTATCTGCCCAATCTGAGTTTTCTCTCGCATGACTATTTTACAGCGGTTCCGTCTGGTGCTTAGCACCGCCCATGACGATTGTGATTGGTTTAAAGAAATGCCAATAAACCAGAGCACATTTTTCTCCCATCCTGGCATGCTGTGTGGACTAGTCAGACCCTCCTCCGATCGCAGCGTGTGGATGGTCTGGCAAAGCAAGACTACTCACTTTGTGACTGGCTCTTGGTGATCGGGGGGCACATGGACGATCTCGTAGCCTTCCTGTCTCAGGATGTCCAGTACACTGTGGTTCCCCAGGAAGTGACCTAATAGTAGACAAAAGGCCAAAAGTCATGACAGATCAAAGAACAGTAGGGCAATGTTCAAGCAAGCTTTTTTTTGCTGAGCACTCATTTTGTCTGTAGGACACCTGGATGGGGTTTCATAGAGAAACATTTTGATGCTAATAACAGCAAGTATATATATATTTATATATATCATATATATATATCAAACATGCGGCCCCGGCCCCACGCTAATAAAAGCTTCTTTTTATTTCTCCCATCAGTCGATAATCCTGCGTCACTCAACCCAGCTATAAGCTTTAATGTAGCCTGACATCATCCCCCGTTACACACACACACACACACACACACACACACACACACACACACACACACACACACACCCAAACAGAAGAATTCATATTTGTTCGCTTGCAAAAAATGTGCACACCCGCAGGAATTCACACACTCACACACCTCAGCTCTCTCCTGCAGCTTATTAACAACACGTTGACATTATTCCAGCCTCTAACTCGCATTTTTTGTCAGGGCCTTCTGCTCCCACTCAGCTCCTCACCCCCTGCCAATTTTATCATTATAATGTTCCTGATCATTCCTGAGAGTCAAAGAAAGAGGCACGCGGTGTTACACTTTCTTGGCAGCCAAGTTCAAAGGCAGCGCCGGGATAGGCTGCAGAGTGAGTGGAGGCTTCTAACAACAGATTGTCGGTAAGTTCAGAGGGGATTACACAGAGGAGAGAGTGTGAGTTTTTGTCTGGGTGAAGGTGGGTGTATGTATTTGTGTGTGTGTGTGTGTGTGTGTGTGTGTGTGTGTGTGTGTGTGTGTGTGTGTGTGTATATGTTCTTGTTTTGCTATACTTATGCAGACTAAATATCCTCACAATTGCAGAAGTGAGGATTCTTATCCTTGTTTTTGTAAGAACTTTTTCTGGGTTAGGGTAAATTAGATCCCTTCAAATTCAATAGAAAAACCCACAAAATTAAGACATGTATTTCCATAAAACTTACACACATGTCCCCCTCAGGATGAATTTTAATAATGTGATCCCTTAACCTTTTCTCTAGCGCCACCATCAGGCCAACATTTCAATTTGTCCAATACTTTGGGGTTTGTTTTGACCAAATGCCTGCAACACTAATTACACTCCTATCAGCCTTAGCTGTACACTGTATTTAGTGCTAATTA
Source organism: Sander lucioperca (assembly GCF_008315115.2). Classification (NCBI taxonomy): domain Eukaryota; kingdom Metazoa; phylum Chordata; class Actinopteri; order Perciformes; family Percidae; genus Sander; species Sander lucioperca. The sequence goes on from NC_050183.1 coordinate 8,897,670, forward strand.
GAAAATGTTAGCATGCTAAAACGCATGATGGTAAACATTATATCTGATTAACATCAGCATGTTAGCATTGCCATTGTGTGTGCATCACTGTGTCTAAGTACAGCCTCACAGAGCTGCTAGCATGTCTGTTCTTAGTCTATCACATAATATCACATTTTGCAAGTAGCCAGCCTGTGATGCCATGCATGCATATACATATACATTAAGCAGTAGCATATACTACTAAAGTTAAAAGATAATAATATAAGAGAAAATTACTGCTAAAATGTATACACTCCAAAAAGTCCCACTACACAAATTCCCTAGCAAATCTTTTCTTCTCCTCTCTTACATTCTTCTCTCTTTTCTTTTATCCCTTTCTCCTCACAAGACGCTGGGGCCAAAGTCAGCTCAGTCAGTGACCGCATGCTGACAGATTCAAACACCTTCATATCTGTGTCAAACAGCTATTTCATTCATTTCTGCAGGCCGGGGGCAGAGAAGAACACCCCCTGTGTGTTCAGCCGGGTGTGAGGTCAAGCTGACTTGATTTCCTCTGCTCTACTGTCATCCATAACACACTCAGACCGAGCAGTGTGTTTGTTTGTTTGTTTGTTTGTTTGTATGATGAAATTGTAGTTTTTCTTTGCAGCTGGCAGACGACCACATGTTTTTCATTTATAAGACACACCTGCTGTAGACATTCTTAAGGCGTTCAATCTGCTGAGAATCCCCTTCAGTATACCCACTATCCCATTTGTTGTTCACATGATCCTTTAAACATGCACCCACTCCTTAAACAACCTACTGTGTCCACAAACAAACAGGCCAGCAATGCAAACACTTCAGTCTGCAACACAGGGCTAAAAACAGACACGAATAAACGAAACAAACCGCTACAAACATACACTTATGCCTCTCACACACAACACACACAAGCAAAGGGTAACAAACACTACTTCTCAAATGTTGGTAACTTGATGTTTGAACCTAAATTGAGGGATTTCCCCATGAGTTGGCACAATTTGTCAAACAAACAAAAATGTTTATCTCAGTTCCTAAAAATTTGGACTTTTGGAAAAACGTTTATTCACAAGCTTTTCATCTGACAACAGTGGCATGTGTATTGTTTGTTTCTTTGTGGTTTTGTGTTTTTGAGATAAAAGCTCTTTCCATACAGATGGCTGTGTGTGTGTGTGTGTGTGTGTGTGTGTGTGTGTGTGTGTGTGTGTGTGTGTGTGTGTGTGTGTGTGCATGCGGGCGGGCTAGTGTGTTTGTTTTTGGACTATCCAGACAGTAAACAGTGTGGTGCCTCTGAAGCAGAGAGCAGGCCCAACAAACAGCTCCATTAGCCAAGACGTAATGAGAGGTCAGCTGAGTCCTAATCGCTCCCCTGCTGCATGGTGCACTCGTAGGCTGACTGCAGTGGTAGTACACTGCAAAACATGCTTGTGCTGTGTGTGTGAAAGTTACTTATAGTATGGCATTTTGTATACAAATATTTGTCACTTGATTTGATATTTTCTGATGTAAACATCACAGCTCTAAGAAGCCTTTCAAAATCCTCCACAGGAAGTGATCTCATTACTTCTTTTTATCTAAAGCGAGTAAAAGAGGAACAATGAACGTCATCATGAAGAAAGCAAAATATAATTTACAGAAAGCTATGTCCAAATGCCATACTACCTACATATTATACAGTATTTAGCACCTGCTATATACTGTATTTTTCTGTTTTCTACAAACAGACTTTAATAGAACATTGATGACTTTGGAAGGCCTCTGCCAATTACACTTAACAATGAGGAGGCAAAATATTTTTCTAAAGACATAATACTTTTTTCCCCCTAGTGCTGTATCACAATTGTTTTGATGTTTTGCAGCTGTGAGCAGTTCCTCTATTTCCATGATTAGTGTTTTTAGGGTTATGTTTAGGCACTCACTCAGATCCTTTGGTTAAGGTTAGGGAAAGATCGCGGTCTTGGTTAAATACTGAAAAGGGGACTTGAAGCACGAGGCAGGACATGTTTACGTACTTCTTAACATTTAATCGAAACCACAATTTTTTTCCTAACCTTAATCAAAGAGAGTTGGTTGCCTAAACCTAACCACGCACTGGACTCAAGATGCTCCGAAGTGTATTGTCCCACTGACAGCAGTTCAGTGGGACAATACATCAACAGCACACTCAAAATTCAAGCGTCTTCAAGTACTGACTTTTTTGAGGATACTTAACTATTATTTTCTAGTGTGAACTACATACTCAAAGCTTACTTAATATTAATATGGAATTGGGACATAGGGACACAGCTTCAGTCTTTATCATCATGTACTGTACGTCACAGTGTTTAATATTCAGAGTGTTCTGTGGTTAGTTTAAGACAGAAGCAATGTAACTTGTGGTAATGTGGCTTCAAACCACTTACAACCACTTTCACACGTCACCCAACTCTCTGGTCTTTCTTACAGCTCTGCTGTCATCACTCTAATAAAGCAGATATGCCTTAAATATTTTTTTTGCTAAAAAAAAACAAAAAAAGATTCAGTTTTAAGTAGGAGACTTTTTGCAGTCACAGTGTGTACACTACCTTACAGGGTGTTTCCCCTCCTGCGGCTCCTGAGAGCAGAGTTAATGACCCAGTTACTCCTCTGTTTAATAACCTCTCCATCCTGATTTCCACTTACAGTAGCGACTTAACGTCCTCTACTTCTCCCCCTGTCTGTCTGTGTTTACTGTAGCCACCTTTTGTCTCCAGGCCTATCTCTTTATCTGTCTGGCTTTCCAGACTTAATCATGTCTTTTTAAAGCGTCTGTGCACGTTGCATTGTCACTGTGGCTCTGTCTTCCATCCTCTATATGTTTGACTGTCAGTTAGTTTTTCCTCCGATGCCAGTTTGGGTATGAAGGCATTAGTTTTTTGCAAACGGAGTTGTTCCAGCATGTCTCTCTGGTTGCCACTCGGACTCGACTCCAGCCATGTCAGCACCTCTGGGGCCTGCACTCCTTCTATCTCTCTAGCTCTCTTTTCCCTCTCTCCATCATAGGCCCAGTCTCACCATGAATCCCTTTATGTCTATTCACCCCTTTCTTTCTACATTCCTCTGGACAACCTCTGAAGTGCAAAGACAAGCTGGTAGTAGTGCAGGAGGAGAATGGAAACAAGAATGGAAGCCAGTTAAGCATTAAAGAGTGGTCCAAAAAATGAGGAACACTCACAGGAAGAGAATTATGTTTTTTTTCTTCAGTTTTGCACAAACAAATGTGTTTGCAATTACACTGTGTAAACAATGGATCAACTGATGCGCGCTTGTGGTTTTAAAACATCCCACATGGCTTGCAAGCAGACCACCTCATATGAAAACTGCAATCAGAGCACAAACAGTAAGAAAACGAAGAGAGAAAACATGATAGAGGAGAGTAGAAATGGGCAGTTTAGTAGTGGATAAAAGAGGAAGGACACAGACAGGCTAGATGGATATGGAGATAATGTCTGATTATGTTTCTATGTAGGTTAACTGTATGTTTATTGTGTGTTTATGCGCGATGTGTCGCCATTTCGTTTCTCTCGAATGCCCAAGATGAATTTCTCCAATAGGAGACAATAAAGGCTTATCTTATCTTATCGTATCTTATGGAGAATGGCTTGAGGGAGTGAATAGAGGTGGAGATGGAGGATAGATGGAGAGTGTGATCAGACGGCGAGGAGGGTTGCATTGACGTACTTCTCCACCCAGCCAGAATGCATGCTGGGTGCTGTTGCTACATTATGGCCCAAATAAACACAAGCTGTTGCCTTCCAGCCATTTGAACAACAGATGGATGAGCGATGAGAAGATAAGGGAAAAGAGAGAATACAGTGAAGAGAGAACCCCGGTGAACTGAGAGGAAAAATTAAATCTACGTTATAGTTAACAAGCGTGTGTTCCTCTTTAGATTTGTTTGGAAACGTGTTCCAGTGTGAGTGTGTGCGCAGGCTGAAATGATGGGGAAAATTCCTCTCTTCTCCATTTGTTTGTGTGTGTAGGTGTCAACTGGGTGACAAATTAAAGGAAAAATGTCAGGTGTTGGACCACCAAGTCAAGTCAAGTCAAGTCAAGTCAAGTCAACTTTATTGTCAATTCTGCATTAAGTGCCAGACATACAGAGCAATTAAAAATACGTTTCTCTCCGACCCACGGTGCAATAAGGACACGTACAGCAAGTATAATATTAAAAAAAAGATAAGAAATATATACAAATAAGATAAAAAAAGATCAGTTAAATACACAATTAAAAAGATAAGTAATATGTACAATACAGTAATACATTCTAAATAGTGCAAATGTCGAGTCTCTAACCTTTACTGCAGTGATGATGAACACCATTCTTTCATAAAATACTCCCTCATTTGGTGTTTTGATGTTGCTGGTGGTGGAGAGCGCTCCCTACCACGTCAGTCTAAAATCTTCAAACAATCCAAACAGCGACTGTCCAATCATAGCTTAGCAACCATACTTCGCCTATCTGCAGGCCTGCTTTGGAATTCTCTACATGTCGAACCGTATGCATGGGGCTCAAATAAGAGCGATGCTCGGTATATCAACAGTTTGAAGGCTGGTGTTGTTTTTATTGCCTTTCCAAAACACAAGAGCAAAATTATGTGGTCAATAACTGTGGGGTTACAGGTTATCTTAAACAAATATCTGTCCAGGACTAAAATATCCACCCTGTGGCATAGTTAATTATCAGACAATAGGTCCCTGGGCATGCATGTATAAAAGCGCTGCAAAGAATCTACTGCATGACCATGCAGTTGTAGGCCCATGTTATATGATGGAGGGACCCTATTCAGACAGATCCGGGGTGGATGTTTAGGCTATTCCTTCTGTTTTTTAGTAAGACTTTTGGGGTTCTGTTATTGACATGAAAGCCTATGCGACAGAAAATGCAAAGTTAATAACAGCGACATCGGGCAGAGGCTCTGGCTTAGGGGTCCCCTGAGCCCTTGGGCCCCTGGGCCTGGTAGGCCAGTTTGGTAATCTATCCATACCGTGTGGGAGCCAAAATGCTACTATATGAGAGTTTTAAGTAACAATAACAGCTCTGTCCTTCCTTTCACTTGGTTTGGAGTTTACACTCCAGCAACTCCAGCTAAACCTGCGTCACATGGACACGTGATCTTTTAGCATTATATCATGATTCACGTGCATATTTAAACCATTTTACAAGGTTCTCGTTGTAAATCAAATCAGCTCGATCAGCTGGAGATTGAGTTTTCATCAGCTCTGACATAAGCATTAGCTTACTCTTGCTTGCTACAGCTGATAACGTGCTATGGACAGTTGGCATTTCAGCCAAAAAAAAATCAATGTTCGTCGTCTGGAAATAAGAAGCCTACTTTTATGTACTTCTGTGTGAAATCAAAGACCCACTGCACATTTCGAGTGGTAAATTTGCCATTTTTAGGGTTGTGAACTACATACAGTATGTGCCATGAGAGAACAAAAAACTTGACAGGCGTAGCAACTATAACTCAGTGGAACGGGGCTTAGCGAAGGGTCAATTGGGTAAAGATCGGGTGATTGCAAAGGCTGCATCATTTTCATATTCATCAAAATCAGTTTAGTCACTCCTCATGCCTTGTTTGGAAACATCTACATTTGTTAGGATTCCATTAATTTATTCAGGCTTTCTTTTAACCCTCATGTTGTCCTCGGGTCAAATTTGAACCGTTTTCACAGTTTTTTTATAACAGAAAATATGGGACATCGAAATAAGCGCTGAAAATGTAAAAAAACAACAAAAAAAAAACGACAATCGTTAGGAAAAGCAACAAAAACATGAAAAAACTGTCAAACGTCAAAAAAAGTGCCCAAAACATTGAAAAAGTGAAAAAGTATGTTGGTAAAAAGACACAAAAACGTTGAAAAAAAAAACTTTGAAAAAAGCAAAAACATAAACAGCAAAAGGGTTTTTTCATGGTGGACGGGAAGACAAAACAAGGGTTAATTTCTCCCCTGTTAATGTGCTAAGTGTGAGGTGTCTACTTGTAACAGTGGTGGGTACACATGTGTATTTGTGTACCTGTATTTTGGTAAATGTCTCTCTCTGACTTATCCTGCGTAGCACTACCACTTTTTCCTTTAACAACATATGAGTAATGCAACAGAGATTTTAATAGGCTCAGCATCCCCGCGCCTTGCTGTGCATTTCCATTTCCAGTTTTACAGTACTGGGATCCCTCTATAAATCACACAGCAGCCTTTGGATTAACAGAGTGGAGCCGAGGAGAAACAACTACCCACGGCACTTCAGAAATACTTGAACCATTGCCTTGAAAACAGAGCAGCGCTTTTACTTGATGTGTAAATTTGACCAGGCAGGATGGTAAATTCCACCTCTCAGTGCGGGTCTGGGTTTGTAGGAGGGAAATAATGGCAATCTGGAGTCTTCCCTCTCAACCATCAACATCTCTCACTTATTCCTCATCTCCATAATGACTTCACTTCCAATGTATGTGACACGAGGTCTGTCTGCCTCCCTGCACCATACGGATGTGTTACGAGTGACGGCTGTGTTACGAGTGACGGCTGTTGACGTTCAAGTTCTGGTCGCAGTTCTGGTCAAATACGGACATCAAGAAAGGGGATCAGATCCAGAGGCCGACTGCTGCATGCGGTTGACCTGACACCGTTTCATGTCAGAAAGGCTGGAGGCCGGGCTCAGTGTTTCAGTGTTAGAAGCTTTAAAGTGATTCCCCACATTTAAATATTTATACTGTGTGAGCTTGCCGCTGCAGTCTGCAAAGCTCTCATGGTGGGGAGAGAGAAAGTGGAGAAAGTAAATGAGGTGAGGGAAGAACAGAAAGGTGCAGAGAGGGAAAGAGAGAAAGTGGAGGAGGAATACAAAGGAGCAAAGAAATGGAGAGAGGAAGGGAGCTGAGCTGTGTGAAGCTAACAAAATTAATTGAAAATTGCCCCCATTGTTTGTTTTTGTTCCTGTCAGCTGCTTTACCATTTCTTCCTGCTTGGGGCAAGAGGAGTATAAAGAGCAGCTGGTCAATAGTGGAGAAGGACACACACACGCACACGCACACACAAACACACACACACACACACGCACACACACACACACACACACACACTTGGTATTCTAACAGAGCTCTGTCTCATGGCAGTCTTTATCTTTCTCATCTCGTTCTTGCACCGTCAGTTCATTTCCTCTCCTCCACCCTTTAGTTAAAGTTGTTTGTTAAGGAGGAGGCTCATTGAGTTTTCATGTGCAGTAGAAAATAATTGCAGACTTCCTTTAAATATAAAATACAAATGCTTACATGCGTGTCATCTTGTTTATGTGTTTTAAAGGAGCCCATATTTGTGTGTGCATGTGTCGGTGACGTGGCATGTGTGTGTTGCTGGCATACATTACACAGACATGCTGCCCAGCGGGCATGAGCTCAGAGATAAAAGTAAGTGTGTAGGCATGTGGTTGTGTATGTAGCTTGCTTGTGTATACACGTGAGTGTGCGTCTGTGCTGGCAGAAACCAATGTTTCACATCAGTTGTTTCTCAGGACCAGAGGCCGGCTGGTTTTTATTCTTACCATTTAATCAAGGTCTGAGTTACACCTGGGACACCAGGTGAATGCAATTAACTACCAAGTAAGAAAACCAGCAGTACACTAGATCCCAAGAAGTGAACCTTTGTATTGTTGTATTCTTTGGTCTACATAGTTTTTGCTGTGTGCATATAGGGCAATGTTGATGATCAAAAGATCAAAGCATACAAGATTGAAGCATCCATGTGTTTATGAAATGTAGCATTAAGCTTATTGGCTCTAAAAAGGCTATGAAATGTTCTTTCAGTTGCTAAATGAAGTGTGTAATCTTTGAACAAGCTAATGAGCTGTGTTGATTTCATTAGAGGTAGGAATCCCACCAGTGTAGCTAAGAGTTACCATAAGACGTATTCACGCACACTTGCAGTTACATGCCTGAACATTTACAAAAGGACATAGCCTAACATGGGTAGGCTACCACAATAGAGCTCATTCTTTTGTTACAGTAGTTACAAGGTATGTGTTCTTACAGCTCAAGTCAACTGCTTATATGGAGCAGAAACAAAATGTTTATAAATAGTGAGAGTACATAACCTGTGAAAAAAAATCAGATCTCTCAACCACACACATTCATAATAGAGAGAAAATCTCATGGATCCAGCAAAAGCATAAAAGAAGAAGGTACAATTATTTGTATCAAATACTAGTAAATTGCCCTTTAATTGGTAACAAATTATTTTAAAAAACCCACCTATTTTAGCTTTTTTTAAATGTATTTGTTAAATGTGTAAAAACAGCACAATGTGTTTGTGTGATTCAGATGGGATGCACATACTGTACTGTACTTGCATTAGGCATTCGATAGATAGCAAAGTGAATATGTTTATTTGCATGACATTTCATTAAACTATATTGTAAGGCCTCAATTCCTTTTCCAATTCATTTTCAAACATATCATTTCAAGATAGTGGACTTGCTAATATTCTTTTAAAAAGGTATACAACAAATAACTAAAAGTGTGCAAAATTTGACAATATGGTTTAAAATGTAACTGTTGTGTGCACTGTAAACATTCTGTAGGAGCAGGCATAGTGATAGTGCAAAGCAGTGCATAACTTTTTAAGAGGCAAGAAGACACTCTTATTATATATAATATTAAATATTATTAGTAGGACTAGGACTAGTGATGGGCATGAGTACTCGAGTAGGCCTCCTTGATTTGGACGTCAGTATTCATTCAACGTATTGAGACCTTGCTTCTTCTTTTTTCGCTTTGTATTTGTCAGTGTCTGACTACGATGTGCTAAGTGGCTAATTCCAGCCACCAAGCTCATATGTACTGCAACGATATAACCTTACAACAACACATAACATGCTCATAAAGTTATTTTTAGTATGATTGTTTTGACCACGGATAACTGCACTGGGCTACACTGTATAAATCATCACATACTGTAATGTTAGCTACAGTATGTTAGCTGTATGTGTAGTAGACACATTTAATGGTAAGTTAGCAAGTTAATGTTACATTAGCTAACATTACTTGTGGCTATTTCATTAGAATGAAATGACATAACATGAATGGAACTTTAATACATACTTTAATACTTACTCATCCATGAACATTATTTCACGTCAGATAGATTTTCATTGGCAATGGTGGTTGTTTAACAATGAGGAGAACAACTCCAATGATCCCACACAACTTCAAGACGTTAGATTTTTTTTTTTTTTTTACTCTTAGGGCCTGTTCAGTATTTATGGAATGGACCACCGGAGGAAAATAGGGGAGGGTCATGTCTTTTTATTTTTTGCTGAGGGGAGGGTCATCCAACATTTTTCAGTCCGGGGGGGGGGTCACCCAACTTTTGTATTCATGAAACAGCAAAATTTCAAAGTGGCTTGTTTGGTGCATATTTTTCCATGTAGCTCCATGTAGCTCTCTCAGTCTCGGCCCTCCTTCGCTACCAGATGGTCTGACCCATGAGTTTGCTGTGGGGCAGAGGGAGCTGCTGAAACGGATAATTGCATTGTTTAAAAAATGAGTGGAATTATAACGTCTGGCATGATCAGATATTTTAAAAATATCTTATATAACACAAAACAACTAAATGGTGGTAGGTAATACATCAGATTTCATATACTGCTTTAGTAAAAAAAATATTACATGGCTGACGATGAGAGCAGCAGGACGCACAAAACGAAAATGACAGTTGCACTAGTCTGGACATCTTACCGTGCCAACCTTGCAATAAAGGTTTCCTAAATGCCACATTTGATGTCAGCTTACTAATTGATTGCGGGTTTTGTGTAGATTTGGACTTTTATACGTTTATTCTACTTTGTTTAAACGGCAAAGTGGAGAAAGCCTAGTGACGAGTCCATAGCAACCAGTTTGTGTGTTGAATGTTAGGCTACCCAGAGTGCCTTGCTGAATGGTCTCAATGTTTTATTGTTTTATTTCATGTGAATACTAGATTAAGAGGAGTAACTTATATTTGAAGTAATGCAGGAAGTGTGCATTTAGTTTCCATGTTTATTGTGTTTCCACAACTATGTTAGTGAGTAAATCTACTGAAATGGCCACCACACCATAACAGAGGAGTGTGATGTGTAAGATGAGAATGCAGAGGTTTAGTCACATATGTTATGGCTGTAAAAAAGAAACCCAATGGGAATCTGTATATATTTGCCAAGTGCAAACCAGTACAGAAGGTATCTGTGAATTGTTGGGGGAGGGTCATTCCTTTTTTCAAAATTGTTTTGGAGGGTCATAGAATTTTTTTTACTGGCAAGGGGAGGGTCCCAAAGCTCTTCCGGTGGCCCCTTAAATAAATAACAAACAGTCCCTTATGGTAATTTAATGCAAGTATTGAAATGTAGAAATTACTTAAAATGACCATTCCAAATTTGGACTACACACTATGTAGTGACACACACACTGTTACCCTGCAGCAAACAATTTAAAAATACATTTAAATGTGTGCTAAGTCCAAACTGTCAGTAAGAAAGCACTAATTATATATATCTATCTCTCCCTCCCTATCTGTCTTCTCCCCTGAGCAGAAGACAACACATGATGCACACATGGCAACTCCGTCACTTAATAAAATGTTCCTGCATCATGCTGGGGAGAAGACAGAGAGAAGATACAGAGCTAGACAGCAGTGAGAGGTGGCGTCAGTTTAATAAAGACAAGACAGCAGCAGAATGACAGAAAGGAGTGGCCAGAAAGATAGCATCTTAAACTGGCAGGCCATACAGAGAGACAGGTAGAAAGATGGAATTAGAGCTAAAGACAAACTGGAGAGCAGGCAGTAGACAGATGAGAAAAAGGTCTGAGAAAAGTAGATATGCACTAAGAGAGGAAGAGCCACGGAGACAAAGTGACATGCACGCCAAGCAGGCTCTCTCCCTCAGTCATCACTTCAACACCACAACACCACAAGCAACTGCAAAACATATGGGCTCGCTCTCCTGCACAATGGGCTATTATGGGCCTGTGCAGTAGAACATGCGCACAAAAAAACAACTTTCAGCAAACAGATCCAAAGTGGCTCAGACTTCAAAACAAACAATGCTACATGTGTATTTTTTGACAGTAACTACTCTTTTTGGCGATAAATATCTCTGCAGATCATATGACTTTGTGTCGCAAACATACAAAGACACGTGTGTGTGTGTGTGTGTGTGTGTGTGTGTGTGTGTGTGTGTGTGTGTGTGTGTGTGTGTGTGTGTGAAGTGGTGTCTAGGCAGCGTCAGGAAATTCCATGGGATGTTTTCAATAAGGCCAGGCAGCGGCAGCCAGAGAACTGGCAAATGAAAACCTGCTGAAGCACACCACAGAGCTCCAACAACACACTGTCTATACACTCCAAGCGCTCCTTCACTCGTCAGCACAAATGATAACTCTGTATGTATGAAAACGACAGTGTATGTTTGCTGTTTGCGTGTGATTGAGAGAGAGAGAGGGCGAACGAGAATGCATATTTTGCTGAGTGAATGATGGAAAATCACATTGAGGCTTATATCTGTTTACAATAGCAACAGAACAAGTGTCCAGTGTGTGTATGACGTGTCTGTGAGCATGCTTTCCATCATCTGGTGCTGTAATTCTGGGAAACAGTGATGCATTCACTTGGCCTCACGAAGGCCGCTAACATCGTCATGCTACGGTGGGTGCCTATGGTTGGTCCCCATTACATAATACTGATAGTGAACAGCAGTGACCACAGTAATGTAAAGGAAAAGGATAACAGACTGTGAGGAGACAGAGAGTTTGACATTTCCTTCCCATTTCCAGTCTTTACGTTAAGCTCGCTTATTGGCTGCTAGCTCTAGCTTCATATTTAACAGACAGCTATGAAAGTGATGTCAATCTTCTCATCTAATTCTCAGCAATACAGTGAATTAGTTTATTTAGCAAGATGTCAACAAGCTGACAGAAACACAGCGCTAATATTATCACCTCATAAAGTTGTTATGGCTAACGTGTCAGCAAATAGTTGCCTTACACGTCCAGCAGATGGAGAAATTTCATTTGACGTCATGTTTCTGGTAACCCAACAAATGTCAATGAACGTCTAATACTCTGGTTTGGCTTCTACTAGGTAACGCCTGACAAAAATGACTTTAGTGGCTAACTTTATTCACTAGCTAATCGCTAACTTTGCCTGTCTTTTGTTTGTTGCTAGGCTGGTAGCACACAGTTGTTTATCACTGAAAGAACTGATGCTTAAAAAAAGACATAAGAGTAATGAGACTGAACCAAGGTTATTATAGTTTTGCATTTTTCATTAGTTTTTATTTTTATTTCGTTTTGACTTTTTGTTTAAAATTCAGTTTAGTTTTAATTAGTTTTTAAAGTGGGTTTGCTAGTTTAGTTTAGTTTTTATTTTTTGAAAATGCTTAATTTTAGTTTAGTTTTTATTAGTTTTAGTCTTAGTTTTAGTTTTTTTGTAATATGGGTTATTTGTCAGGGGATTCAAAAAGATCAGAAAAAGCATTGTGTAATAATAACTCAACAAAAACATTATACAATTTTAGAAATATGTATTCACAATGTATTCAACAATAACACCAGTACATAAAATGTAGCCTACATATGGTCATAAATATGTAAACAGTCTACACAAGACGCAGTATGTGCAAAATGTGTAAGTGACGTGTTCCAGGAAAAAAACCTAAATAGCCAACAGACTAAAGAAGACATACATGAACAGGTGTTTTGAACTTTGGTTCGAGTAAAGTGGCGAACCTTTAGAAGTCAATCGACTCACACAGTTGTGTAGACATCCCAGTATCAATCCACGCTTCCACACGCTTTTGGTGCTCCTGCGTATTTACTAACCAGCAGCTATCGGGTCGCCGGTGAAAGCCCTCCTGTAGTGTTCTCTCTCCTGCTGTTGTCTCCGTCCTGTATCCATACGTCAATACCCTGTACCCATACATCCATGCCTGTAACGTTACCGGGGTTAGCTTCTGTTTCAGGGAAAGGGGGCTTTGCTTTCTCCTTTACCTTGTTAAGGTAAGCTAGGTTAGCCTCCTAGCTTGTGTGCGCTTCTCAAATGTACTTTCAAATTCGTGTGAATTTTCCCTGTAATAAATTGTCCACATAGTTTAGCACCTTCCACTGCAAGGCGCTTTTATCTGACACAGTCATAATCAAATAGGTGCCGCTTTCTTCCGACTTTCGGTACCGCTATGATACCAGGCGAGAGGCACGGAGCCACGGACATGTTGTGTTCAATTTGACGTGGAATGTCGGAATTTCTGGATTCCCAGTCGGAAACTATACATGTCTACGGGAAATGTCATGGTCGGAGAGATATAACGTTATTTGCTCTATGAAAGATCGACAAAGACGAAAACTAAGGGCATTTACTCGATAATTTTATTTTATTTTAGTTAGTTTTGCAAACAGACATTACAGTTTTAGTTTAGTTATCGTTTTTTTGTAATGCCTCGTTTTTATTTTTATTTCAGTTAACGACAATATTTTTTCCCACCTAGTTTTCGTTATTTCGTTCGTTTTCGTTAACGATTATAACCTTGGACTGAACCATGTAGGCTATTATATTTTTTAGGACTCAAAACAATACACCAAATTAACAAGCTACTGTAAATGAGGCTAAATAGCTGCCTAGAGCTGCAGGATTAAATGATTAGGTTCATGACTGCGAGCAACATCTTTACATTACATGTAGTCATTTAACACAATGGTAATAAAAAATACTGACAAGTCGAGTTTTACTGATGTATTGTTGGCTTACGATAATGTACACTCACTGCATTAGAATTCAACTATTCCAAATATATAAGACTATATGACTGTAACATGTGAGACCGGGAGACTCAAGTTGATTGAGTTGCTTCTGTGGACCATCCACATCCAAAGTCTTGGCCCAACAGCGGGCTCCAGTAAGAGAGTAATACTGCTCAGTCAGTCCTGCCTGGGGTAATTCAATTATGCCTCCTGAAGTTCTTTCACGTCTGTAATTCATACTAATAACCTGTTTAGTAAAAGTGAAGAAAATAAAGAATGTCTCTTACAACATGTGTGTGCATGCAGATGTGTGCAGGATGGAGAAAAAATAGGGGAAAAATGAGAAACTGCTTTACAAAAGCATACATTTTGCACATACAGTAAAAGTACTTATGCTACAGGAAGGTGTAGGTGTACACTGAGCGGAAACGGGGAGGCTGGGAAGTAAGGTGCTGAGCTGAGCAGAGATGGATTTCCTGCCTGAACCACTTTATACACACGTCAAAAAGTTTAATTACCCTGTGAAAAAACTCCTGGGCCAGCCTACGACATTGGTAACTCTAGAGGGCCTTGACCTGAACGCTGCCTTGGCTCTTTCCCGACAGTCCTGTTTTCCTTCTGCACTCTGGACATGGTTTACGCTGGAAGTGAGGGGTCCAAGGGACAGGATGTATTAATATTTTTCTGTTGTATGGCAGAAATGCAACCTGATAAACACAAAAGCAGCCAGTTGACTCAGACATAAATAGACATAATTATAGTAACAGAGAGATCACTGGCATGTTGGACAAACAGCACCAGGATCATCACAAGTTATGACCATTCCATTTTATAATCCACAATAATATGCCATGTACTGCGAGGTACATAGTATTACTGCCTGCAGTTCACAAATTAATGTGCTTTTTGAGATATGACCATAAAGATTGAATTTTATGTGATCTTATTATTGAACGTCCACATTTGGCCTGAAAATGGCTGTTCTACATCTGATCTACATCTCCCCAGGCTGTATTTATTTAAAAATATGTCTGGACAATCTTAACCCTCACACCTCCTATACTCTTTCCTTCTCTTCATTCTAAATATGCATTGTGGCTAGATTGTAATCAGAGTTTAAGCAGACTTCCTTTCACAAAGCAAGCCTGACCACTTAAACTATTTCTCTAAAATGTTGAAAAGCGCAGTCAGATTTCTGGGAGTCTGAGCCTGCACTTAATACGTCCTGGCATCATTGGATGATAAAATTTCATGGCTGGTTACGGCCAATGGGAAACTGGGACCAGCAGGGACAGTTACAGGACCGTAAAGACATGAGTCAGCGTCCTAAAGGCAGAAATAAGAGATGAGAGAAAGGAAGCTTTGTGATTAAAGCATGGGAGAGACTTTATTAAGGCTGATTTATGAAGCCTTTTACCTTTTGTTACATCTGCATCTAGACACATGTTGAGGGCCCAGTTTGTCCACTTATGTCTAATCAGCAGAGTGCATCTCTCCTTTTTGCATGCATTTACAGGAAGATAGAAACTACTAGTAGGAGACGTGATGAGTGTGGCAGACAGATGTTCAGCTGGATTCACTATAAGAGTAGGACCACATTTGTGCTGGTAAATAAAGAAAGATAAAGAAATGTGGTGGAAAAGATTTAGTTTTAATAACATGTATTCTAGATCTGCAATGAATTAGTGACAAGTTTTAACTGTGTGGTCTTAAAATTTGAACTTTACATGGCATTGGAAAAAGCATACAACATCACAGTGAGTGGCTTACAGTCTTCTATTTTTTTCAGTTGTTAGTTTCTTATTTAGAAGTATGTTTAATGACTTCCACTGCCACACTTTTACAAACCTCTCTAACCTCTCGTTATCATTTGATCAGGAATTGAATCAGTAATTTTGCAAAATTGCAGTCTTTTTAAATCTTTTGAAATGCCATAACTA